>NC_045976.1:37125487-37325487 GCF_010909765.2 Amblyraja radiata | reverse complement strand
TGTGTGTGTGTGTGTGTGTGTGTGTGTGTGTGTGCTGTGTATGTGTGCGCATGCGTGTGCGTCTATGTGCATGCATGTGTGCTCGCTCTTTTGTAATGCAAAACTCATTAGGCTAATGTATTCTGGTTTGTTAAGAAATGTCAGTCTTCCTTTTTATCACCTGTTTCAGGATTGTAATGGACTCTTGCCAAAAGAGCATAGAGAAATTGTGCTAAGTGTTAATTATCAGAACTAATTCTGATTTCAGATCACAGCCATTGAAGTGTGAAAGCAGAGAGTATATTCTTGCCAATCTCAGCCCCCAATGGGCCTGAAGACAATGAGAGAGGTCAGAGCTTGGTCATGGAGATGCCATCAAGACTGTCTCATCCAAGAGCCACTCTCGTGAAGAGAGCCACTGTGATACGACAACACATCTGGAGACTACTAATATTTAACTTCCAGAACATCGACTATTTAACTCATTTGGAGCCAAAGGTACATTTCATTATCTCATAGACATGTTCCCACAGATACTCCATGAGCAAAACTTACACTAAAAGTGAACTGCAAACAAACTGTTCCCATTGCAGTGAGGTTCTGTTGGCACTTCTGGAAGATGGGTCTTTAGTGGAGTAAAGTATTATCTAATTTGGAGCCACTTAACATGATTAGAGTCATGAGATCAAAATGCCTGATTAAAGAAGTAAACCTAATTTTCAGGTTGAATTGAGCCGCGGAGAGGTTTACTGAGGGAACTTTGCAACTTCTTGGCTCTCAGCATCCGAAGTTCATTTTTATTATATTCCAAGAGTCCATGTTCTGTTCCTCTCTGTGTTTTTAGGCGTGCATTTAATTGTTTTTCTTTGCATTCTGGATTCAAATCTTTCCCCCAGATTTTAGGCAAAGATCCTGCTTATTTTTCAGTCCATTTCTATGTGTACTGAGGTGGTTGATCAGTCCATTGTGGGACCTGTGGACTTTACCATGGATTGGGCAGGAGCACCAAGAGTCATACACCACGGACACAGGCCGTTTGGCCCAACTTTGTCTGAAGAAGGGTCTCCGCCCGAAACGTCACCCATTCCTTCTCTCCAGAGATGCTGCCTGTCCCACTGAGTTACTCCAGCTTTTTGTGTCTGCCTTTTGGCTGTGCTGATGCCGATATCCCACCTACACCAGGCTCACCTGCCCATGTTAGGCCCATTTCCCTCTAAACTTTTCCTGTCCATATCTCTGTCCAAATGCCTGTTAAATGTGTTGTTATAGTACCTGCCTCAACCACCTCCTCCATATACCCACCACCCTCTCTGCACTTCCAATCAAGTGCTTGGTTGAAATCGGTGGGTTTACCTCCTGAAGCATCCTTATCCAAACAAGATCATTTATTATCTATTTATTATATTTTATGCATGTGTGTTGTGTTTACCGGCCTGTTATGCTGCTGAACATAAGTATGGTATTGTTCTGTCATAGAGTCATAGAGCGATACAGAGCGGAAACATGCCCATCGGCCCAACATGTCCCAGCTACACTAGTCCCATCTGCCTGTATTTGGTCCATATCCTGTCCTATCCTTGTACCTAGACAAAATTGCTGGAGAAACTCAGCGGGTGCGGCAGCATCTATGGAGCGAAGGAAATTGGCAACGTTTCGGGCCGAAATCCTTCCTCAGACTTCTATCCTTGTGCCTGTCTAATTGTTTCTTAAACGTTGCGATAATACCTGTTCTTGGTACATATGATATTTAAACACTCTTGACTTTTTTGACTCATGACGTCGACAGCTTGGAGTTAACAGGAACATGTATTTTTTTATCTGTTTCCTATCATTCGACAGTGCTTTAAAGTTCAGTACTGCTCTATTTGCTCCAGTTCAGTATTACACTATTTGCTCGCTCTGATTTAGTAGCTGTACATGTGGATTTATATGTTGTACTCAAATGCCTGTTTTTTTTCACATAGAGTGTGTAACATTTCGCCTCTTTGAAGCAACAGGGCCTGATAAACGGTCGCCATTGGGTCTCCTGCAAGAATTTGCACTCTGATGTTGTGTCGACATTGTTTCAGAACCAGAGCTCTCTCTGCTGCCTTCCGACTACAAGCTGCTGTCATGTTTGCGTCCAGTGATGGGTGAAATTCCCTGGCATTTTTCGCTGCCCTTTTCCATAGAGGTTGCGATTTCTCAAGCCAGGTCAAACGTAAAATTCTGCGTGCCAAACAATCTGAACTGGATCCGTTCGTCAATAAGCCCACGCAGAAATCCATCTTGCTGTGCGCAGTTTATGAATTTGCGAAGATTGCAATATTTAGATCATCTTGCTGCTTCTAACTATTTGGAGCAAAAATATAGCATGTGTGTTTCCTCGTCTTTCATTCCCTGTGTCAAACTCGAAACTGTGACTTGAAATGGGTTGAAAATCAAATATTCCTCCAGTTTCTGAACCATCTGTGAATGGAATAGCTTTGGCTTTTTGTGGGACTATCTGATGAGTGAATGTGCAATCAGGCTTGGACCCAATCAATGTCAGTACAGTAGCCTTCTTCAAATCTTTCCCAACATTTTTCAATGCTTCCTCAACTTTCTCAACACAATCCTTTTTTTAGTTTAGTTTAGTTTTGAGATACAGCGTGGAAATAGGCCCTTCGGCCCTTGATTCCGTGCTGACCAGTGCTATCCTACACACTAGGGGCAATATTCAAAAATATTATTTGCAGCAAGGAATATTTTCATCCTATCCATGTGCGCAGGCGACACAACGCCATGGCTATTCAAGCTGCTGTTTCACGCCACCTATGACCCAGGTTCGATACTGGAGAGCTTGCAAACTCCACATAGACAGCACCGGTGGGGGGTTTTCAAGTTCTCCCTGTGACCTCTCTGGGTCTTGAGTGCAGGACGAGTGCGTCGGTGGGTGATGGAATCTGTCGGGTGTCGATGGGAATGTGGGAAGACTAAGGGCAGCATGGTGGCGCAGCTGCTACCTCACAGAGCCAGAGGCCTAGGTTCGATCCTGACCTCCGGTGCTGTCTATGTGGAGTTTGCAAGCTTTCCCTGTGGCCACGTGTGTTTCCTCCGGGTGCTCCAGTTTCCTCCCACATCTGAAAGATGGGCGGGTTAGTAGGTTAATTGGCCACTATAAATTGCCCCTTGTGTGTAGGGAGTGAATGCAAAGGTGGGATGGCATGGAACTAGTGTGAAGAGGTGAGCAATAGTCAGTGTGAACTCGGTGGGCCGAATGGCCTGTTTCCATGCTGTATCTTTCAATCGATCAATTCAATAACATGGGGTTAGTGTGGCATTAGTGCAAGTGGTGGTTTGCTGGTTGCTACATCGAAGGGTCTGTTACTGTACAAGTTCACAAGTTATAGGAATACAATTAGGCCATTCGGCCCATCGAGTCTACTCTGCCATTCAATCATGGCTGATCTATACCTCCTCATCCCATTTTCCTGCCTTTCACTCCATAACACTTGACACCCGTTCGGATCAAGAATTTGTCTAATTCTGCCTTTTAAAATATCCACAGACCTCTGAGGCAATGAGTTCCACAGATTAACAACACCCTATCTCTAGAAGTTCCTCCTCACCTCCTTTCTAAATGAACGCCCTTTAATTCTGAGGCTATGACCTCTAGTCCTAGACTCTCCCACTAGTGGAAACATCCTTGCCACATCCACTCTGTCTATGCCTTTCATTATTCTGTAAGTTTCAATGAGGTCCCCCCCTCAACCTTCTAAACTCTAGCGAGTAGAGGCACAGCGCTGTGAACCGCTCATCATATGGATGACTCTATGACTGTGCACCACTGTGGGCTCACATGATCAACTGTACGCCATTAGGCTGCTTAATGTAACGTGACTTGCTTGCTCCTGAACGGAGATGCTGCTGCTCTCAAGGTTGTTCCACCCTCCGCCCACTGCTGAGCGTTTGATTCTGATGTAGGCACAGTTTCTCTTCAGGTTGCGGACCGCACTAGCTATCGCCTTTAAAACAAAATTGCGGCTGCAAGCAAGGCTCTGCCCCCTCACTGTGGGTGAAAAGCACTTCAGTGCTGGAACCATTTTCACTTCCCTGATTGTGAGGTTCAAAGATCTTCTGATCAGTGCTATTGATCAATTATGCTAAACAAATGCTTCAGAGACTTTCTTCAGACCCGCTGATTTTTTGTTGTTGTTGCCGCAACGTACATGCATCAGCGCTGTGCTTGTCCTTGATGTCAGTTGTATTACTGAGTCACACAGCACAGAAATAAGCCATGCAGAACACCATGTCCATGCTGACCAACAAGTACCTATCCTACTAATCCCAATCATCGTCACTGGCCTTCTAAGCCTTGTCAGTTCACTTGCTGGGCTAGATTAATTCAGCTTAGAATTACAGTATGAACACAGGCCCTTCAACCCATCGAATCCAAACTCCATCAATCACCTATACACTAGTTCTATGCCGAACACACTAGGAGCAATTTACTGAAACCAATTAGCCTACAAACCTCTTCGTCTTTGGGATGTGGGAGAAAACCAGTTCACCTGGAGAAAACCCACGTGGTCCCAGGAGGTTTGTTCCATTCTCCGCTCACTCCCAAGTGTTTCATTCTCCTGTAAGCATCTTTTCTCTTCAGGTTACGGACCTCACTGACTTTTACCTTTCGAGAGTCACGGGGAGAACATTGTAAACACCGTACAGACAGCACCCGTAGTCAGGATCGAACCTGGGTCTCAGGCACTATGCGACAGTGGTTTTACTCCTGTGCCACCGTGCCCACCGTCTATGTACTCCTTAAATGTTGTGCGAGTCTTTGCCTCCACCAACCCCATTAGGCAGTGCCTTCCAGATTCCAAACAAACTCCAGGTGAAAAAATTATTCATCGGATCTTCATCTCTTAACCTTTTCAGTTTAGTTTATTGTCACATGGTCCGAGGTACTGTGAAAATCTTTAGTTGCATGCTAACCAGCCAGCGGAAAGATAATATATTATTACAATCCAGCCATTCGCTGTGTACAGATACATGATTAAGGAATAACAATTCGAGCCGGGGTCCGATCGCCCAGCGCGGGGAGCTGAGATCCCCCCCCCCGATGCGGGAGCTTGATCGCCCCAACGCGGAGGGCCCGACCGCCGGCTAAGGGAGCCAAGATCGTCCCATCAACGGAAGTCTCGAGGCCTCCCGACCGTGAGAGAACAAAGAGGGGAAAAGATTGAACTTTTTTCCACCTTCCATCACAGTGAGGAATGTGGAGAAGTCACTGTGGTGGATGTTTATGTTCAAATGTATCTTGTGTGTTTTGTTGCTTTTTAATGGTACGACTGTACGGCAAATGAAATTCCTCGTGGAGCCAACTGGAAGAAATACAGTGAAACTCTAGACCAGAGTGTTGTTACCATCCCACTCCACACCATCACTGTAGATGAAGCATACAACCGTTTCTGCAGCGCCATCTATAAAGCCGCCCACAAAACAACTCCAAGAGGCTACCGTCCCCTCTACGTCCCATGCCTGGATGGAGAAAGCGCTGCCCTCCTACAAACCTACAAAACATCAGGGGACCCTGAGATAGCAGAACATCTCATTGAATCACTATCTTCAGCTCGGCAAAGGAAATGGGAGGAGACAGTAACAGAGCTAAACTTCACCCACTCTAGCAGAAAATGCTGGAGCCTCATCCGCCGCCTAGGAGCTGCACAGAAACCCCCTACCCAAAGCCGACCTTCTGTCACACCCAACCAGGTTGCATCCCACCTACTGAATATTGCAAAAGCACCCCAAGACAAGTCCACCAGAAGAGCTGTCGCAACAGAGCTAAGGACGCTTCGACGAACACCTGGAAAGGAAAGAAACCCTGAGCCCTTCGAGGTGACTGAACTGGAGAAGGTCTGCAGGGCCTGAAATGTGGAAAGGCAGCAGGTTATGATAACATCTCTCCAGAGTTCATGAAACACCTGGGCCCCCGAGCTCTAACCTGGCTGACCCAACTCTACACTAGGGCCATACAGACTAACTCCATCCCAAAGATATGGCGGACAGCAAAAGTCATTGCTATACCAAAACCTGGCAAAGACGAAAAACTACCAGCAAGCTACCGCCCAATCTCTCTACTCTGCGTCCCACTCAAAATCTTAGAACGCCTTATACTACAACGTATATCTCCAGGAGTAGAAGAGATTCTCAGTGTGGATCAGGCAGGTTTCCGCAAGGACCGCAGCACAGGAGAACAAGTTCTGGCCCTAACCACCTGCATTGAAAACGGCTTTGAGAACAAACTGAAGACCGGGGCAGTGTTCCTTGATCTCACCGCAGCCTATGACACTGTGTGGCACAAAGGCCTCCACCTAAAACTCACCAAAGCACTCCCTGCCTGGGCATCAGAAACCATGAAATCTCTGCTCTCCAACCGCAGGTTCAGAGTTCACCTTGGACAGAACAAGAGTGCATGGAGAATACAGAAGAATGGGCTCCCGCAAGGGTCAGTTTTAGCCCCAACCTTGTTCAACCTTTACACAAATGACCTACCCACCACCAAATCCCGCAAATTCATCTATGCAGATGACATCTGTTTGGCCTTCCAAGCACCAGATTTTGGTACATTGGAACAGGTGCTCAATGAAGACCTTGCTAAACTGGACGAGTACTGCAAAACCTGGCGCCTGAAACCAAGCCCAGCAAAAACGGTCTCCAGTGTGTTCCACCTCCATAATGCAGAAGCCACAAGAGAACCAAACATCTATCTGAGCAGGACCAAACTGAAGTATGCCCCCACTCCAACCTACCTCGGAGTGACCCTTGACAGGACCCTATCCTTCAAGGAACATCTTAAAAGAACAGCAGCTAAGGTGAAGTCCAGAAACAATCTCCTCAGTAAGCTTGCTGGCTCAAAGTGGGGGGCAGCAGCCCCCACACTGTGCATTTCAGCACTAGCCCTTGCATTTTCTTCAGCCGAATATTGTGCCCCTGTTTGGTCCAGGTCATCCCACACATACCATGTGGACACCCAATTGAACTCAACAATGAGGATCATCACAGGAACAATCCGCTCAACACCACTCCCCTGGCTCCCTGTCCTATCCAACATAGCCCCTCCACACATCCGGCGAGTAGTCCTCACTCAAAGGATGCTCCAAAAGACCAAAAACTCCCCTCATCTGCCAATTCACATGGACATCTTCAACCCACCCACTGCTCGACTTCCATCTAGACCACCAATTTGGAAGAACCCACCACCAGCTGATTTCACCATCCAATCAGCTTGGAAAAGGGAATGGGAGTCCAAGGACGTCCCAAATAAACATCTGGTGTCAGACCCCACCCTGCCGGTCCCTGGCACCAATCTCCCAAGGAAGCAGTGGACGACGCTGAATAGATTCAGGACTGGACATGGCGCCTGCTTGGCCAGCCTTCACAAATGGGGCAGCAGTCCAACCCCATGGTGTGCTTGTGGAGAGCAGCAAACAATGCAACACATCATTGAAGCATGCCCTCAACAAAGACTCAAAGGAGGACTTGTCACCCTTCATACAGCAGATCAAGAGGCAACTGCTTGGCTAAAGGACTTTGCATTCGCTAAATAAAAATCAAGAGATGCCCATCTACTTTTTAGCATAAAAATATTCCACACTGGACCATATCATGAGAGGAATAGATCGGGTAGACACACAGAGTCTTTTGCCCAGAATAGGAGAATCGAGAACCAGAGGACATCAGTTTAAGGTGAGGGGGTGAAGATTTAATGGGTACCTGAGGGATAACTTTTTCACACAAAGGGCGGTGATCGAACTAGCTGCCAGAGGAGGTAGTTGAGCCAGGTAGTATTGCGACGTTTAAGAAACATTTAGACAGTTACATGGATAAGACAGGTTTAGAGGGATATGGGCCGAATGCAGGCAGGTGGAACTAGTGTAGTTGGGACATGTTGGCCGGTGTGGGCAAGTTGGGCTGTTTCCACGCTGTATAACTTTATGACTTTAGGACTAAAAAACCTTGTCAAAAGAGGTGAATTTTATAGACAAGAATTGCTAGTTACTAATAGCTAGATGCCTAAACACCTAACTATTCTTCATCCATGGCTGGTCTTTGCATTTCTTCATTTCTCTACCAGATGGCATCTTGAGCTACCACATACTGGGCACATCATCTCACTAATGAGATTCTGCACACACCAGTGCACCATCCTGCACTCTGGTAAATGTGCTTTTAACATATTACATCAAGATGCATCCATTCTATTCTCATTGTATAGGAAGGAACTGCAGGTGCTGGCATAAACAGAAGAGAGACACAAAATGCTGGAGTAACTCAACGGGACAGAAAGCATCTCTGAAGAGGAATGGGTGACGTTCAGGCTCAAGACCCTTCTTCAGACTGACGTCAGGGGAGGGGGAAGATACACAGATAAGAAAGTGTAAGGTGTGAAAACAGGACAAAGGGAATGGAGATCCATTGAAAGTAGATTTGGTGATAGATTGGGAGATCCATTTCCTTTCTCCTGTTTTCACACCTTACACTTCCTTATCTATGTATCTCCCTCTTCCCTGACATCAGTCTGAAGAAGGGTCTCGATTCAAAACATCACGCATTCTATTCCCATAGGAGACCCTCGGATTATATTTAATCAGACGTTACTGGACTTTATCTTGCACTAAACTTTATTCCCTTCATTGTGTATGGGGATCACTGGTCGGTGCAGACTCGGTGGGCCGAAGGGCCTGTTTCCACGCTGTATCTCTAAACTAAACTAAACTAAATGTGAAAAGAAAATCCCATTCTTCTTTCACCAGCCGTTTCTTTCCCCATGTCACTGGCTGGCATTCACGATATAAGCCTGCTGAAGACTTGGATGAGGTGAGCGGCTAAAACTGGATATGCTGTAAAGAAAGAGACCTATTCCTCGGGCTAGGCAGAACATCTGAGTGAAGTTTGTTTAAGATCCAAGCCACGCTTCCAACACACATGTACCAGTTGGATACCGTAACTGCTTGTGGAACTGAGTTTGATTTGTGCCAGAGGAGAGATGTCTCCTTTGTAAGATCAGTGGGTTCTCCATTCCATTACAATGTTGATGTTCACCAACACACAGACCAACGAGTTCAACAACAACTCCGAACCCGGCACCCCCAAATGGATAAATGTGCAATTGCGTCAGGTAGTTGCCAAAAAACATCAGACACAAAGAGAGACGAATGAGGCTTTGTTAAAAAAACAGCATGGGCAGGTTACAGTCACATTTATTTAATCGTTATAACCGTGTTAGAGCTTCAAAGTTTTCTCTGGTCCTTGAAGGCAAACTAAACAGCAAGTGATCCCGATTTTACCCTCAACACAGCCCTTGAGCAAAGCCTTGGATATTTATTGTCACCTATGCTTTGAATTTGCAAGTCAAATTGCGACTATCTAATTTCCTATTACTTTCTTGAGCACAAATCTACTTTGATAAGCCCCTGGTGCAAGATTGTAGCTGCTCCGTGCATCCAGAGACACTTAACGATGACTGTGCAGCACAGCTCCCCCAGTTGTCCTGGCATTCAGCGGGAGCGAACTGACAGTGTTGATGACATTTTTGATATAATCGTGGCTGCCCAGGATTCGTGGGGGTTTTTGATGGTTGTTTGTCTCGCAGGGAATATAAACCTGCGGGAAACTATCTCTAAATCTTCCGCGGGAAGCGCAAATATTTAGCACTTTTTTCATAAATCGCAAGGCTCACAAATCAACCAACGTCGCCACTAAAGTCCGCAATAACCAACCTGACCTCCCGGTGGCTCAGCACTTCAACTCCCCCTCCCATTCCCAATCCGACCTCTCTGTCCTGGGTCTCCTCCATTGCCAGAGTGAGCAACAGCGGAAATTGGAGGAACAGCACCTCATATTCCGCCTGGGGACCTTGCGTCCGGATGGCATTAACATTGAATTCTCCCAATTTTGCTAGCCCTTGCTGTCTCCTCCCCTTCCTTAACCCTCTAGCTGTCTCCTCCCACCCTCCCATCCGCCCGCCCTCGGGCTCCTCCTCCTCCCCCTTTTCCTTCCTTCTCCCCCACACCCCCCATCAGTCTGAAGAAGGGTTTCGGCCCGAAATGTCGCCTATTTCCTTCGCTCCATAGATGCTGCTGCACCCGCTGAGTTTCTCCAGCAATTTTGTGTACCTTCGCCACTAAACCTATTGGCCGGGCTAGAAATTTGTTCGTCCAACTCCAAACAAAGATGCTCCGCGGTTGGCATTTGGGTTAATGGAACGCAGAACATTCGACAGCGCAGGAACAGGCCCTTCGGCCCGCAGTCTAGCTGTCAAGGAGGTGGTTGAGGCAGGTTCATAGGTTCTAGGAGCAGAATTAGGCCATTCAGCCCGTCAAGTCTACTCCGCCATACAATCATGGCTGATCTACCTTTCCCTCTCAACCCCATTCACCTGCCTGCTACCTGTAACCCCTGACACCCGTACTAATCTGTCAATCTCCAACTTTAAAATATTCATCGACAGCCTCCACAGCCTTCTGTGGCAATGAATTCCACAGATTCACCACCCTCCGACTAAAGAAATTCCTACTCATTCCTGAAATCCCTCTGCAAAAACAACATTTAAAAGACATCTGGATGGGTCGATGGATAGGACAGGTTAAAGGGATATTGGCTCAAGTGCAGGCAGGTGGGACGAGCAAAGACTAGCATCTTGGTCGGCATGGGTATGTTGGGCCGAAGGGTCTGTTTGTGTGCTGCATGACTCTATGACACATATTGCCAAGATAACCTAATCCTAACTGCCTGTGCATGATGCATACCCCTCCACTCTCTACATGTCCATGTGCCTATCTAAAAACCTCAAACACCAATATCGTATCTGTCTCCAGCGTGTTCCAGGCACCTACCACCCACAGCTCCAGAGACCCGGGTTCGATCCTGACTATGGGTGCTTGTCTGTGGAGTTTGTACGTTCTCCCTGTGACCTCTTGAGTTTTCTCCGGGTGCTCCGGTTTCCTCCCACACTCCAAAGACGTGCAGGTTTGTGGTTTAATTGGCTTCTACAAATTGTAAGGATTGTCCCGAATGTGTTGGATAGTGCTAGTGTATGGGGCTGGTCGGCACGGACTCTGTGGGCCGAAGGGCCTGTTTCCACGCTGTATCGCTAGGGTAAGGTAAAGCTGAAAGGTTAACACAGGCAGACAGGACTGTGGAGCTGAGATCACGGTCAGACAGGTAAAAAGTTGAAGGAGTCTCATGGAGCTAACTTTTAGTCTCCTGCTCGGAATCGATCTGTTTGCGGATACGGAAGAGCCATCGTTTATGTCATCCCTCTTGTTATTCAAAGGACCGGCAATCAAGCCGCATTCTTTCCCTTGCCTGCGATCTGAGATTGGACTGCTGTGCTGTGGAGGTGAGGGTCGCAACCTGCTCTCAGCTTCCTGGCCTCAGGGTCGTTAACGCTGCTGAACTCTGCCACGGCTACACGTTTGCTGCCTTCCGCAGCACCAGCGAGGTCACCAAACCTCACGCTTGTAAGAGGAGACTTCATCTGCTCTTGTTTCAACCCACTGGAGGAGACAGAACAGACATGGTATTTTGCCTTTAACGAAGGCCTCCCTAAAGTGCTGGCATTCATATTCCGCACACTCCTCCTTACAGAGACTCCACCGACAACTTTGATATTTTCCCATTTAGTTCTGATATAGAAGTCGGTCATTCAGCCCATGTACACACAGATGGGCAATGGAGTACATGAATATGGATATTCCAAGGTCACGTTGCAGTTGCATAAGACGCTGGTGAGGTCACATTTTGTGTATTGTGTTCAGTTTTGGGCACCGTGTTATAGGGAAGATGGTGTCAGGCTGGAAATGGTGCCGAGAAGATTTACGAAGATGTTGACAGGATTCGAGGGTCTGAGGTTGAGTAGACTGAGACTCTTTTCCTTGGAGCGCGGGAGGATGAGGGGGATGATCTTATAGAGTTGTACAAAGTCGTGAGGAATCGGGTAAACAGAGTCTCTTGCCCAGAGTAGAGGAATCGAGAACCAGAGGACATAGGTTTAAGGTGGAAATGGGGGTGGAGGGGGGAGGGATTTAATAGTAACCCGAGGGATTATTTTTTTTACACAAAGAGTGGTAGGTGTATGGGACGATCTGCCGGAGGAGGTAGTTGAAGCAGGTACTATTGCAATGTTTAAGAAACATTAGGACAGGCGCATGGATAGGACCTCCAAATTCAGGATCTAATCTGTTGAGGTTTATCCGATCTTCCAGCCTACCTCATTGTGGAACTTGCAGTTTCCTTTAATAACGTTTCATTAGATTCTGTATTCTTTTATTTCTTTACCTTGTGTATAGCTTAATGTACTCATGTATAATATGATTTAACCCGAGAGCATGCAAGTAAATGTTTTCACTGACTCTCGGTACACGTGACACTCATAAACCAATGCCAATGCCAGATAGATTGGTATGTGTAAGAAAGAACTGCAGATGCTGGTTTAAGTCGAAGGTAGACACTAAATGCTGGAGTATCTCAACGGGTGAGGTGAGATGCTGCCTCACCCGCTGAGTTACTCCAGCATTTTGTGCTTACCAGATAGATTAGTTTGATTTAGTTTAAGTTAGTTTAGTTTATTGTCACCCGTACCGAGGCACGGTCTTTTTTACCAGGGTCGGCAAATCAAGAACTAGAGTGAAACGGTGGTGCAGCAGTAGAGTTGCTGCCTCATAGACCCGGGCTCAACCCTGACTACGGGTGCTTCTGGCCGGAGTTTGTACATTCTTCCCGTGACCTGCGTGGGTTTTCTCCGGGATCTCCGGTTTCTGCACTCACTCCAAAGACGCGAAGGTTCGTAGGTTAATCGGCTTCTGTAAATTGTCCCGAGTGTGTGTAGGATGGTGTAAGCGTGTGGGGATCGCTGGCCGGCACGGATTTGGGTGGGCCGAAGGGCCTGCTTCCACGCTGTATCTCTGAACTATAAGCGGCACTAGAGGTCGTAGGTTTAAAGTGAGGGGAAAAGATTTGATTGAAACCTGAGAGAGACAACCTTTTCACACACAAAGAGTGTGGTGGGCATATGTAACACTTCTGAAGTACAGTCACTTTTTGTAATGTAGGGAGTATGGGAGCCAACCCACGAGCTCCCACGGTGGGCAGTCTAGGGCGGTCAAGGTGGCGCAGTGGTGGAGCTGCTTCCTTACGGGGAATGCAGCGCCGGAGACTCGTGGTGCTGTCTGTACGGAGATGTACGTTCTCCGTACAGACTGCGTGGGTTTTCTCCATGATTTTCGGTTTCCTCCCACACTCCAAAGACGTACAGGTTTGCAGGTTAATTAGCTTGGTATAAATGTAAATTGTCCCTTGTGGGATGGTGTTAATGTGCGGGGATCGCAGGTCGACGTAGACCCGGTGGGCTGAAGGGCCTGTTTCCGTGCTGTATCTCTAAACAAACATAAAAACTAAACTCTCACAAGCACCCATACTGTAAATTTGAGCAAAGAAAACAGCACAAATATATCTCAGGATAATGCCATGGAATATTCACTTGAGATTGCCGACAGCATCTCAGTTTAGCTGGTCATCTAGAAGATGGTTACCTTGAATATTAATTGATTCATTGTTTTTTTAAAAACTTTTTTTTTTTAGAGGTACAGTGCTGAAACAGGCCCTTCAGCCCATCTAGACCTTGCCAAACAATGATCTCCCACACACGAGCTATATCCCACACACTAGGCACAATTTACAGAAGCCAATTAACCTACAAATGTGTACGTCTTTGGAGTGTGGGAAGAAACCGAAGATCTCGGAGCAAACCTGCGCGGTCACCGGGAGAGCGTGCCAACTCCGTAGAGACAGCACTCGTAGTCAGGATCGAACCTGGGTCTCTGGCTCTGAGGGGCAGCAACTCCACCGTGCCGCCCTACCAATACGAAACTAATTCTGTTTGAGAAGGAACTGCAGATGCTGGAAAATCGAAGGTAGACAAAAATGCTGGAGAAACTCAGCGGGTGAAACTAATTCTGAGTCATTTTGCTACATGCTGGAAATGTAATTAGCATTTACTGACATAAAGATGTGATTTCTCGCGAGTCTACCACTGGTGCCCTTGATGAATAGCACACCCATTGTGATGCTGCAGAATATCTGGACAGGTTGCTGCAGACCACACTCTCAGCCGACAGTTTGCCCGTAAGTCAGTGAGGTGGAAACAGAACCCACTAATCTTCAGTACAACGAAGAAAGTGCGGCCCAAAGATCCTATAGCGGAGCTAGATGGACCACTCCTTCTAAATGCAATGGGCTGACGTGTAGTACGCAATGGAGCGGAACGTGGGCCTTTTTTTCATCCATTTCAGTAACCCGACCTGACCCGACCCGAAGTGTAATCAACATTGCGGGGGAACAGTTTGTGTTAATAAATTATAATCCTGAAAATGAGGAGAAGATTTTTACCAAAGATCTTTTATTTTTACGAGGATGTTTCCGTAACCGGCTTCCATCTCCGCACTAGTTATCTTTGCTCCGCTACGGGATCTTTGGTGCGGAGACGGAAGCCGGTTACGGAAATGGGGCCGAATATTACCCATGAATCTGCCCATGACCGTACTACGTCTTTTTCGTCGAGTGATCTATCTTGCTCGCTATAGGATCTTTGGTGCGGCCCTTCACAAAACTATGCTGAATTGCCTATTGGTTTCTGCAAAGGTGATGTTCACGGCAGTAGGGACTGATTAGTAAACATTAGCGAAATTGAGGGCAGATTTCCGAGGACAGGAAACACTCAAACGGTCTATGCTTTAACTCTTTCGCTGCTGTGAATATGTTTGCTTGTTGGTTATGTGTTCTCCTAATTGGCAGATGCCACCAAAGGTAACGTGGATCGATCATATTGACTTTAGACTTCTGGAGATACAGCGTGGAAACAGGCCCCGGACCACTGCGTCTGCACCGACCAGCGATCACTCTATCTCTCCCTCTCTCTTGCAGGCCATTCGGATGCCATTCGGCCCTTCGAGCCAGCACCGCCATTCAATGTGATCATGGCTGATCATCCCCAATCAGTACCCCATTCCTGCCTTCTCCCCATATCCCCTGACTCTGCTATTTTTAAGAGCCCTATCTAGCTCTCTCTTGAAAGCATCCAGAGAACCTGCCTCCACCGCCCTCTGAGGCAGAGAATTCTGTCACCACTCTCTGTGAGAAAAAGTGTTTCCTCGTCTCCGTTCTAAATGGCTTACTCCTTATTGTTAAACTGTGGCCCCTGGTTCTGGACTCCCCCAACATCGGGAACATGTTTCCTGCCTCTCGTGTGTCCAAACTCTTAACAATCTTATATCCAGTTCATTGGCTATATTTAATGAACTTGTGGCCCTTGTGGCTAAAGGGATCAGGGGGTAAGGAAAGAAGGCAGGTACAGAATACTGAGTTGGATGATCAGCCACGATCTTATTGAATGGCGGTGCAGGCTCGAAGGGCCAAATGGCCTACTCCTGCACCTATTTTCTATGTTTCTATGTTTCTATATGTTTCAATGAGGTGTCCTCTCATCCTTCTAAACTCCAGAGTGTACAAGCCCAGCTGCTCCATTCTCTCAGCATATGACATTCCTTCTCTCCAGAGATGCTTCCTGTCCCGCTGAGTTACTCCAGCATTCTGTGTCTATCTGCTGCTATTGTCATGGGGTTCTGGGTTTTCCCGCAGCCCATTAGGAACAGAGTGCGTGGGTGTGGCGGCTGGAACAATAGCAGTATCTTGACTCGCATCCAAACAACTCGTGATCAGAAGCGAAGAGAATCAGTTCAGACAACACAGGAAGGTGAGAGTGTTAAGACGGATGATCAAGTGCAACACACTGAAGTGGGATAACAGTGAGGTAATAAAAACCTGGTGTACCAAATGATATCTCGTGCGGCTTGGAGGAAAAAAAATCGCAAGCTTCCCAGTTGACCAAATAATTGCACCCAGGGATTAAACCAGAACGTGTTGAAAATAAACGTATGACGATGAATTTCTTGGATGCAGAACCAGCTATTGAAGAGGAAACATAAGTCAACAGTAGATTCAGCCAAGACGTCAGATTCAGAAATAATTAACTTGATATCTAGACATAGTTAAGAGACTAAGCATCTGAGAAAGCCAGTGAACAGATTGGACTTCTAATTCTTATACATATGTAAAACATCCTGTCAAAGAGGAAAAGCTGTGTGGTACATCAATGTGCTAATGCATGAATAAGTGGCATGGCCATTGCACACGTAACATTACCATACATGTGGCATAAGGGTTTGTAATTCACTACTAAAATGCTTAACATCCAATGAAGCACGGTGGTGCAGCGGTAGAGTTGCTGCCTTACAGCGCCAGGGACCCGGGTTCGATCCTGACTTTGGCTGCTGCACGTATGGAGTTTGCATCTGCTCCCCGTAACCTCGTAGGTTTTCTCTCGGTGCTCCGGTTTCCTCCCACACCCCAAAGACGTGCGGGTTTGTAGGTTAATTGGCTTCTGTAAATTGTCCCCAGTGTGTAGGATAGAACTAGTGTACGGGTGATCGCTGGTTGGTGCGGACTCGGTGGGCTGAAGGGCCAGCTTCCATGCGCCATCTCTAAACTAATTGCTATTCTTGTGATGTTGGAAACATAACAGCCATGTTGCAGGTTGGAAACTCCAATAGCAGTGCTTTCAGTTTAGTTTACTTTCGTTTAGTCTATTGTCATGTGTACCGAGATACAGAGAAAGGTTTTTTTGTTGTGTGCTGTCCAGTCTAGGAATGGACTGTATGGTGACAGATTTTCATATCGTTCAAGGAATCTTTCCTTTAGTTATTACGATTGAAGACAGGGGTTCAGGAGATAATCGACACTAGACATTCAATGCTGTCCAAAGATAAATCTTCCAAACACAGTCTCTTGATTAATAGTATCTTTATTGTAGTAGTAAAAACAGTTAAGGGCCTGTCCCAACGAGCATGCGACCTGCATGCGGCAAGCGCCACCAAACCGGAAACGGGGGCCGCGCGGAGGTCGAATGAGTGACGTGAAGTTCGAGCGAAGTCCGCGGGAAGTTCGCGCGTGACGTACGACGTCAAGACGCCGCGTACGGTGTCGAGACACTGCGTATGCCCGTCGAGGCGGCTGCTTACGGCGTCGAGGCAGCTGCGGGCCGGCAGGCCATTGCCGCGCGGAATTTTTGAACACTGTCGGTTTTTCGGAGCCCCGGGCGATGTCAGGACCAGCTCCGCACAACTCCATACGGCTCCGGCGATCAGAGTGGGACCGGCCCCACTAGGCTGTACGGCTCAAGTGACTGCGTTAGGTTGCGCTCGCCACATGGAGTCGCATGCTCGTGGGACAGGCCCTTAAGATATTCATCCAAACTTCTTGTTTAAGTACATTTTAATCTTACTCGTAGTCAAACTTGTGCATGGTCGAAAGCTGTGACCTCTCCCCCATGCTTCTTCAAACTAAACTAAACTAATTACCAGGGCGTCTGCGCGAGAAATCCAACCGCAAACACGCCTCAGACTACGGATAAATCCCACCCACATAATTACAGGCAGATAACATTTAAAGGTAACTGGTTATAGTTATAACATACTGAGTTAAGCTAAATGGCTACTCCAGACTGTACATGAACAAAATCAAGCCATCCACAGTAGACAGATGGAGAATAAAGGGACATACGATACTGTGGAGAAACACATCACTTTGTTCAATTAATGCCATGGAAAATGTCACATTTTTTTCAGGTGATATACTTCCATCAAGTCTTCCCGCAACCTCCAACATTGGAAGAGAAAATGTTCCAAGTCTATCCAACCTCTCCCTGTAGCTGAAACCTGGCAGCATTCTGGTAAACCTCCTCGGCACCCTCTACGAAACCTCCACATCCTTCATGGGATGGGTCAACCAGAACTGCATGCAATACTCCAAATGCAGTCTATCCAAAGTCCTAAAGAGCTGCATCATGATTTCCTGTTGTTTTATATTCAACACCCTTGCAATGAAGGCATGCATAGCATGCAACCTTCTTTACCACCCTATCTACTTTTACTGCCAGCTTCAGTGAGCTATGAACTTGGACTCCAAAGATAGACACAAAAAGCTGGAGTAACTCAGCGGGTCAGGCAGCATCTCTGGAAAAAGGAATATCCTTTCTTCGGAGATGCTGCCTGATCCATTGAGTTATTCCAGCTTTTTGTGTCTATCTTTGGTGTAAACCAGCATCTGCAGTTCCTTCCTCCAACACTTGGACTCCAAAATCCATCTGCACATCAATGCCATTAAGGGTCTTGCCATTTACTGTATTAACCATTAATGTGATATCTTGCAAATATCAGAACAAAATTAAAAAAAAATCTTTACCCCTTCTCATGGCACAAGAGTGGATGATACCCGAACAGAGGTTGATGGAAAGAGAAGACAGACACAAAATGCTGGAGTATCTCAGCGGGAGAGGCAGCATCTCTGGAGAGGAGGAGAGAGTGTGACGTTTCGTGTCGAGACCCTTCTTCGGACTGATCAGATTGATGGTGTTGCTTTAACCCACAAAATAGAGGAGAGATTTTGTGCTTTTAATCAATTGAAAAAGCTCCTCGATCAGTAGTGGGTGCAAATGGGAAAGGTGATTATACATTTATGGGGGATTAGCCATTTAGCCGGGAGTCAAAAGGCGCCATTCTTCCTAAAATACTGCTTAATTGCTTTTTGTTGAATAATCCGTTCTCGGTGAGAGTGTACAGGTAAAACAACCCCTGCCCTAGGCTCAGACACGTCAGCTATCAAGTAGCAGGCAGTGGCAAGCACGCAATGATTCCCACCCACCAGCATGTAATCTGAAACCAGAGTTCTATAGACACAGCCATGCAGTCACAAAGAACGCATCGGATAGTGTACACCATCAGGAAAGTTAAACCGATTTGTCAAATCTCACTTTCCTTTCAATACTCTGCCCGATCCCATTACTGTTTTCTAAGGTGCCCTGTTACTGCGTTCTTAATAATAGATTCCATCACTTTCTTCACTAATTTAGTGTGGTCCAGTGGTAGAGTTGCTGCCTCACAGTGCCAGAGACCCGGGTACAATCCTGACTACGGAGTTTGTACCTTCTCCCTGTGACTGCGTGGGTTTATTCCGGGTGCTCCGGTTTCCTCCCACACTCCAAAGACGTATACGTTTGTAGGTTAATTGGGTTGGTTAAAATTGTAAATTGTCCCTAGGGTCGTGCTAGTGTATAGAGTCATAGAGTCATAGAAACAGGCCCTTTTGGCCCAACTTGCCCACACCGGCCAACATGTCCGAGCTACACTAGTCCCACCTGCCTGCGCTTGGTCCATATCTCTCCTATTAAATATTTTCCCCTTCACCTTGAACCTATGTCCTCTGGTCCTCGATTCCCCAGCATGAGACTCTGTGCATCTACCCAATCTATTCCTCACATGATTTCATACACCTCTATAAGATCCTCCTGCACTAAAAGGAATAGAGACCCAGCCAACTCAACCTCTCCCTATAGCTCATACCCTCTACTCCTGGCAACATCCTCGTAAATCTTCCCTGAACCCTTTCAAGCTTGACAATATGGAGGTTTCGCTAGCACAGACTGTGGGCCAAAGGGCCTGTTTCCACGATGTATCTCTGAAATCTTAAGTCCAATCATGTCCCCTGTTTTCATAAACCTCCCAATTAATTATGAACACAAATATCCTCAAGGCGGTGCCTATTAATCAAGCACCTTGGATCTGTACTCTGTGTAGTTTGGAAGGAAGAAGCTTGGTCTCAATGAAATGGGTCATGTCCTGACAAGGTAGATGGAGGCAAAGAGTCATACGGCACAGAAAAAGGCCCTTTGGCCCAACTTGCCCATGCCGACCAAGATGCCCCATCTACTCTGGTTCCAAAAGGGTACAAAGTGCTGGAGTAACTGAGTGGGTCAGGAAGCATCTCTGGAGAACATGGATAGGTGATGTTGCGGGTCAGGACCCTTCTTCAGACTTCTTTGCTTCTACACATGTTGCAGCTGTCCGTGTTTGGCTAAGAGGCAGACAATAGACAATAGGTGCAGGAGTAGGCCATTCGGCCCTTCGAGCCAGCACCGCCATTCACCATGATCATGGCTGATCATCCACAATCAGTACCCCGTTCCTGCCTTCTCCCCATATCCCCTGGCTCCCCTATCTTTAAGACAGAGAGGATATTGCTTCTGAAGGGGGAATTAGAACAGTGAACCTGCCATGGAGGAAGTGCAGTGAAAGTTTCTAGAGGGAGTTTGTTGTATCTCAGGAGACCAAGGAAAATCCGATCTTTACTCTGAGAGAAGATCTTGTGCAAACCTCTTGCAGGGATTGGCAGGCTGAATGCAGAGAGAATGATACCCCTCGGTGAGGAACTTTGGAATTGGGGGGCGATGTTTCAGATTGATGGAGTCGTGGATGAGAAGAATTTTGTGCATGCAAGGAGTGTTGAAGCATTGGAATTCTCTGCCACAGAGGGTTACAGAGATACACTTATTGAGTTGATTCAAAGTACGAATCAATATGTTCCTGGATATTGAGAGAATAACTGAATGGGGAGATAATGCAGGAAAATGGCATTGAGGGAGAAGATTAATCATGATCTTGATTGATTGATTGATTGATTGATTGATTGATTGATTGATTGATTGATTGATTGATTGATTGATTGATTGATTGATTGATTGATTGATTGATTGATTGATTGATTGATTGATTGAAAGGCGCAGTAAAGAAATAGGCCATTCGGCCCACCATGACGATGGGCCAAATGGCCTAATTCTGCTCCTACCACTTATGAACTTATGAACTATGTGTCCATACAACCATCGATCACCCGTTCACACTAGTTCTATTTTATCCCACTTTATCATCCACTTGCTACACACCAGGTGTAATTTTACAGAGGCCAGTTAACCAAAAACCCACACATCTTTGGGATGTGGGAGGAAACGGGTTGGAAACCCAGACAGGGGGAACGTACAAACTCTACACGGAGAACAGAAAGTGTTGGAGCAACTCAGCAGGGATCGTCACACCCCCATCTCTCTTCCAGCTTTCTCAATCCCCACTACAATCAGTCTGAAAAAGGGTCCTGACCTGAAACGTCGCCTGTCCATGTTCTTCAGAGATTCCAGCAGCTGCCTGACCTGCTGAGCGATTCCAACACCTTGTGTCCCACACAAAAGTCCAGTGTCCGCTGTCTCTAGTGTCCATGAGCAAACTCCACACTGACAGCGCCCGAGGTCAGGATCGAACCCGGGTCTCTGATGCTGTGAGGCAATGGCCCTTCCAGCTGAGCCACCTTGCCGCCTTTGATATATGACAGAACAGAAGCGAAGGGCCAAATGGCCACCTCTGCTCCTATTACTTACGTCCTTAACTGGGCGGGCGTTACTAATTGTCGACTTAATTGGGAAAGTCATTAAAATAAATGATGAGATAATAGACTGCATGTCGTAAGGCATTAGTGTTAAAACATTATTTCTTCAGCCTAAAGGCTTCTACTACTTTGGGGTAAAATTAATTCAGCTGAGACGTTTGCAGTTAAACTGCCAAAGTAAAAATCACTTACAAATCGTGATAAATATCAAAACAAATGAATGGGGCAACATTTCATTTGGCATAAGGAATTTCTTGATTTACTGTTGGTAAGATGTCATTAAATTATATGAAGTAGAAGTAATAATTTTACGGCTTTTAATCTTTTCTTTATTAATGTTAGTGAATCTCCCGAGACAATGTTCCTGCAGTCAGAAGCATGGTGAGTATTTGATGACTAGACCTTTCCTCAGAAAACCGTAGCTCGAGGAATTGAGTTTGATCAAGTCTCCAACAGAGAGGCAGCCTTGCTTAGATCTCATGGTGTGGACTGGCACCTAGGCTCACAGCACAATATCTCTCTGTCTCCTCCCCGTCAGCGCCTGTTAGCATTACCTTCGGCAAATGCAGAATTCTTGGCTTTCCATAAAAACAATAATGAAGAGCTGGGAGTGTCCATCTGATCAGGCACCTCGCGCCTTGCGCTGTAATTTAACCATTCATCTCCTTGCTCCCTTTCACACAACTCTTGCTCCTTCACTCACAATCATTGCTGCATTTAAACCATGCTCTCTCCCTCACTCTCTCTTTTTTTTCCTTTACAAGGACTTTATTCAGCAAATGCCCATTACAGCGTTCCATAAATTAAAATGGTTGCAATACATCAAGCAGTCATTATAGTTTGATGGTGCAATCAATATTAACAAGGCCCCCGACCCCCCCCCCCCCCCACCCCGCGGCGACCAGCGTTCACCGGAGGCCTCCATCGACCGCCCGCTGCCTGGACCCGCGAATGGCCATCTTGGCCAGGCCCAGGAACAAAAACGACAGGGAGATCCCACCATCCCCCCAGATCGGCCCTCCACACTCCCTGCCTTGTGCCCAAACACCAGGATCATGGGACTAAAATGCAGCCAGGACGCGAGGAGCAGCCCTTTCAGATATTCGTACAGGGGCAGCTACCTCACACACTCCATACACACGTGGAACATGGTCTCTAACTCGCCGCAGAAAATACAGGTGCCCGACGAGCCCGTGAACCGACTCAAAAGTTTATTACACGCCATGGCTCTGTGCAACACTCCCCACCCCAGGCCCCTTCTCTCTCTCCCTCCCTCTCCCTCTCCCTCTTTCTCTCTCTCTGTCTTTCTCTTTCACCCTCTATTTGTCCCTCACTCTCCCTTTCTTCTCTCATTCTCCCTTTCTCTCTCTTTTCTTCTCTGTCTCTCTTTCTCACTCTCCTTTTCTTCTCACTCTCCCTTCCTTTCTTGCTCTCTCTTTTTCTCTCCCTCTTTCTCTCCCCCCAGCTATTCCTGCTATTATCTTGATGTTCCCAGCTGGACAAAGCCCTGTGTCCAGTCACCTCACCTGCAGTGCACATCCACCTAGGTTCGATGTACAGGGCTGGAAAATCTCACCTCACCTGACACGTATCCATGGAGATGGCCTGGGCTTTGAGCAGTAAGTAGGCCTCAAACTGCTTATCCTTAGGCCTACTCCTGAAACAGCCTGGCGACCGGTCATCGCTTTCAAAAGCTTTATTAATGCCTCTGTCAAAAGGGAAAGTCAAAAATGTTTAATTATCACATGTACTGACGATGGAACGATTAAACGCTTACTTGCCTCGGAAGGAACTGCTGGTTTCGCGAATCGCGAGAGGATAGAAACCGAATGGCCTAATTCTGCTCCTATCACTTACGAACTTATGAACAGTTCTTCACTGCTGAGCTTTTTGCTGGGCCCAGGAGATCAGAGGTCCCAGTGCTGGTCCTCCAACTCATCTTGGCCAAAAGCACAGAGAAATTTGAGATCAGCTATAGAGCAAAGCTGGTGGCACCTTATTGAGTTATCAATGAGCTTGATTCAGCCCCCTTCCTTATCCTCACTGTGGTCATTGTCAGTAAGTGGGTCGGTGGGCTCCTTGTATTGTGTTTCCATTGGGTTTCTATCCTCTTGCGATTGCTGTGTACCTTCAACAATGTTTGATGTGTGATATATGATGCTTGCTATCAGCTAGATTATTCCAATGGAAGAATTCTCCCCGGCATTGCAGCCAGCAGATTTAACCAGCCAAGTTCCAGCTCATTTGGCAGATAGTTTGGAGTTAGCAATCACATCAGGCGGCCGATGGGACTTCAGTTGAAAAAAGTGCGGGCGTTCAGTCCTGGATAGGGGGTCCGTTCTGTCCCATCAGCAACATCTGGAAAAGATGTAAACATCCCCCTTTGTTTAATATCAACTGGTCGCAATCATTAGTGTGCAACAATGCGAGGATGGCCAATAGAGAACTGGTTTTAACTTTGGTCATTTGTGCCATGATAGATGGAGCCCATTTTTATAATGGGACAACAGCTCAGAGACATATTTACTTATAATGCAATGCATTAATACTGATGCTCACAAGCATGTGTAGTTAGTTGTGTGTGGATGTGTGTGTGCGAGTATGTATGTGTGCAGAGAAGGGAACTACAGATGCTGGTCTACACCGAAAATAGACACAAAATGCTGGAGTAACTCAGTGGGTCAGGCAGCATCTCTGGACACATTTCTGGAGTGCTGGAGCATTTCTCCAGAGATGCTGCCTGACCCGCTGAGTTGCTCCAGCAATTTGTGTCGATCTTATATATGTTTGCAAGTGTGAACGTTTGTATTTGTGTGTGGGTGCATGGATATGCAGGTGTGTGTGTGTGTGTGTGAGAGAGAATGCACATGTATGTGTGAGTGTATGCAAGTGTGAATGTGTGTACATTTGAATAAAATACATGCATATCTGTTTGTGCTCATTTGTGAATGCATGTGTGAGGCTGTGCACATGTGTGAATGGATGTGTATGTGTGTGATGAAGGTGTACATGTATGTACGTGCATATTGCGTGTGTGTGCGGGTATGCATGTGTGTGCCTTTACATTTGGTGAGTGATGAGGGCCAAGGTGTTTGGGAGATCTATCTCCCTTCTATTGATTCAATGGATTCAATGGATATTTATTGTCACATATATATTTTTTAATATTTTGGATATTTTTGTCAGAGATAGATAGATTCTTAATTCATATCTTGATGCTGCTGCACCTGCTGAGTTTCTCCAGCATTTTTGTGTACCTTCGATTTTTCAGCATCTGCAGTTTCTTCTTAAATGGATTCTTGATTTGCATGGGTGTCAGGGGTTATGGGGAGAAGGCAGGAGAATGAGGTTAGGAGGGAGAGATAGATAAACCATGGCGGAGCAGAGTTGAAGGGCCGAATGGCTTATTTCCACTCCTATCACTTATGACCTTATGACCTAATGACACCTCTAAGAAGCTTGCTCAACAGGTACTTTTTAAATATGCAGTTCTTTAAGCTGATATTTTCTCTAAACTAATGACCTGGCTGACCCCAAAAATTAAAGAGAAAGCTTTTGATGTTCCAATTCTTTTGAAATTCTGTAATGCAATCAGATGGGAGGGGCGCATTACACAAAGCCTCACAAATCATTTCCAATTGACACAAAGCCCAAAGACAGCCAGGGCTTTCATCATTCAAAGAGCTTTCTTGACGAGAGTTTTAATCCAATTCTGACGTGTGTGACATTTACAGTCATTACCTGTACACAATAATTATACAGATAGCTAATAGCACACCTTAAACATTTGAAAGTTAATAACAGTCCTTACATGCCTAGTCAACAGCAATCTCATGTTAGATAATAGAAATCAGTGAGCAAAAGGAATGCAGCAGCAGCAGCAGCCACAAGACATATGACAGATAAAGGTAACACTTCACAATGGTAAAGATGTTGGAAGGAGGAGAGGCAGAGGCAGGTACAATTACAACATTGAAAATACATTTAGACAGGCGCATGGATAAGAACATTTAGAGACTGATGGGCCAAATGTGGGTAAACGGACGTGGGTAAAAGGAGGGAGAGATAGATCAGCCCAGATTGAATGGCGGAGTGGACTTGATGGGCCGAATGGCCTAAAGGGCCTGTCCCACTTTCCCGAGTTGCTCGCGAATTCTCCCGAGTTTTCCCCTTGATTCAAGCTCGGAGAATGTCCTTGGTGAGTCCATAGGAGTCCGTAGATATTTGGTAGCGGTTCGTAATGCCAGGTACGTCGTAGGTACTCGGGGCATCAGGTAAGTCGGGACGTTTTTTCAGCACGTTGAAAAATGTCCACAAGTTTAAAAAAAATAGC
The DNA here is from genome assembly GCF_010909765.2 of Amblyraja radiata. NCBI lineage: Eukaryota > Metazoa > Chordata > Chondrichthyes > Rajiformes > Rajidae > Amblyraja > Amblyraja radiata. Next base: position 37,299,824 of record NC_045976.1, on the reverse strand, counting down.
CCCGAGTACCTACGGCTGATATCTCCGAGTTTGAATCAAGGGGAAAATTCGGGAGAATTCGAGAGAAACTCGGGAAAGTGGGACAGGTCTACTCCTATTCCTTCTGACCTTATGACTCACTAACACCATTCAGGTGTGCTGAACCCAGCATGTGCATGTCTGACTTTTCACGACCTTAGTTCAGGACAATTAGGATAGGTAATAAATGCTGGCATTGCTAGCAGCGTCTAAATCTTATGGATAAATAAAATATCTAAATCATAAGGGGCAGAGACAAACGTATAGAGGCTCAAGCTGGCTATGAAAGAAAATTCACAGCAAAGGCTAGAAAACCAATATCTGGCAGAGTTGAATCACCCTCTAGGCACCCACCACCCTCTGTGCAAAATACTTGCCCCCACCCCACACATCTCCTCTAAACTTTGCCCCTCTCACCTTAAAGTTAAGCCCTCTAGTATGTGACATTTCAAACCTATGAAAAGGTTCTGACTGTCTACCCTATCTATACCTCTCATAATTTTCATCTACTCATCTCAGTTTTTAGTTTTTAGTTTTAATTTTAGAGATAGCATGTGCAGACAGGCCCTCCGGCCCACAGAGTCCATGCCGACCAGCGATCCCCACATACTGGTTCTACCCTACAGATCAGGGACAATTTACAGAAGCCAATTGACCTACAAACCTGTACGTCTTTGGAGTGTGGGAGCAAGCCGGAGCACCCGGAGAAAAACCCACGCGGTCACAGGGAGAGGGTGCAATCTCTGTACGAAACAACACCTGAGGACAGGATCGAGCCCGGGTCTCTGGCGCTGCGAGGCAACATCTCTACCGCAGTGTCACCGTGCGTCCGTAACTATATTCATAAAATATATTCTTCCCACTACCCTCCCCATCACTTTCCTTTAGCCCTTCCCCTCTTTACTTGTCGGATGTCCTCTGTTCTCCTGGTTTACCTGACGCTGTTCTTGGCTCAGCTGGACTGGGCATTACTACCATTCACCCGACATGGTGGCGCACAATGTCTCCATCTCACTGAGACTTCAATGTACACTGCTCTGCTGCAATAGCCTGAAGAAGGGTCTCGACCAGAAACGTCACCCATTTCTACTCTCCAGAGATGCTGCCTGTCCGGCTGAGTTACTCCAGCATTTGTGTTTATCTTCGGGTTAAAACAGCATCTGCAGTTCCTTACTACTGCATAGTAGTTTAGTTTAGTTTAGTTTAGTTTATTGTCACGTGGCCCGAGGCTTTTGTTGCATGCTAACCAGTCAGCGGAAAGACAAGGGCGGCTCAACGGTAGAGTTGCTGCCTTACAGCGAACGCAGCGCCGGAGACCCGGGTTCGATCCCGACTACGGGTGCTGTCTGTACGGAGTTTGTACGTTCTCCCCGTGACCTGCGTGGGTTTTCACCGAGATCTTCGCTTTCCTCCCACACTCCAAAGACGTACAGGTATGTAGGTTAAGTGGCTTGGTAAATGTAAAAATTCTCCCTAGTGCGTGCAGGATAGCGTTAGTGTGCGGGGATCGCTGGTCGGCGCAGACACGGTGGGCCGAAGGGCCTGTTTCCTCATTGTATCTCTGAACTAAACACAATACTTGATCACAGTTGAGCCATTCACAGTGTTACAGATATAGTACACGATAAAGGGAATAGCATTGAGTGCAAGGTAAAGCCAGTAAAGTCCGATCAAAGATAGTCCGAGGGTCTCCACCGAGGTGGATAGTAGTTCTCTAGTTGTTGATAGATGGTTCAGTTGCCTGAAAATAGCTGGGAAGAAGCTGTCCCTGAATCTTGAATAGTCGAATACTGTAGTATGAATATAGGGTGTTCACCAGCCCTGCAGAATTATTAATTATTCATCAAATAATTAAGTTGGATTGGCTGGAATGTTTTAGATACAGATATGAATCTCATTAATATTTAGAGTTTGGGTTTGCAGTTTGGTTTCATTCTGATCATGTTAACATTTTGCAGAGTATATAAATCCATGGCAACACGGAGTGAGAGACCACTGCCTGAATGGTGCTCGGTAAATGCTGCTTCATCACGCAGGCACATGGGAGGTTATTAGTCAGTCGGTGGAAACCGCTGCAAATATGCTTAGTTTAGAGATACAGCGCGGAAACAGGCCCTTCGGCTCACCGAGTTCGCACCGACCAGTGATCCCCGCTCATTAACGCTACCCTACACACACTGGGGACAATTTTTCACTTACACCAAGCCTATTAACCAACATACCTGCACGTCTTTGGAGCGTGGGAGGGAACCGAAGATCTCAGATAAAACCCACGCGGTCACGGGGAGAACGTACAAGTTCCGTGCAGACAGAGAGCATTTTCTTTCACATAAAATCTCTGGAATTCTCTGCCACAGAAGGTAGTTGAGGCCAGTTCATTTGCTATATTTAAGAGGGAGTTAGATGTGGCCCTTGTGGCTAAAGGTATCAGGGTGTGTGGAGAGAAGGCAGGTACAGGATACTGAGTTGGATGATCAGCCATGATCATATTGAATGGCGGTGCAGGCTCGAAGGGCCGAATGGCCTACTCCTGCACCTATTTTCTATGTTTCTATGTTTCTATGACAGTTGGGATTGAACCCGGGTCTCTAGAGCTGCAAGTGCTGTAAGGCAGCAACTCTACCGCTGTGCCACCAAGCCGCCCGCCAAATGCTGACTGGTGACTAATAGGATGAAGTGCTGCTTCCATTGGCGTGGAGGTCAGAAGGATAGATATATTCACTCTAAGCAGAATCCACCCTAGGAGGCAGTGTAGACACAAGATTAGACACAAAGTGCCTGGGGTAATTCAGCGGGTCAGGCAGCATCTCCGGAGAAAGGGAACAGGTGACGTTTCGGGTCAAGACCCTTCCTCAGACTAAGAGTCAGGGGACCGAGAGGTATGAAAAGGTACATGGAACAAATGAATAAATTATATGCAAAAAGACAGATCAATGGCAAAACATCTATATATCTTTTCATACCTCTAGATTTCCTCTCGTCTGACTCTCAGTCTGAAGAAGGGTCTCAACCCAAAACGTCACCCATTCCTTCTCTCCAGAGATGCTACCTGACCCTCTGAGTTACTCCAGCTTTTTGTGTCTATCTTTGATGTTCACCAGGATCTGCAATTCTTTTCCATACAAGAAAATTAGCTTTGTATATTATTGTCACCTGTGCTGAGGTACAGTGAAAAGCTTTTTTTATTGCGTGCTATCCAGTCAGCGAAAAGAATATACAATACGGGATGACGGGACTGTCATATGATGAAAGAATGAAGTGACTGGGCTTGTATTCACTGGAATTTAGAAGGATAGGGGGGGATCTTATAGAAACATATACAATTATTAAGGGATTGGTCAAGCTAGATGCAGGAAACATGTTCCTGATGATGGGGGAGTCTAGCACCGGGACCACAGTTTACGAATAAGGGGTAGGCCATTTAGAACTGTGATGAGGAAAAATGTTTTCACACAGAGTTGTGAATCTGTGGAATCCGCTGCCTCAGAAGGCAGTGGAGGCCGATTCACTGGATGTTTAGAGAGAGTTCTTAGGGCTAGCGGAATCAAGGGGTTTGGGGAGAAGGCAGGAAAGGGGTACTGATTGTGGATGATCAGCCATGATCATATTGAATGATGGTGCTGGCCTGAAGGGTCGAATGGCCTCCTCCTGCACTTATTGTCTATGTATCTACGTATCTATGTACAAGAGTAGTTAGATATGGATTACTGTGAGCATTCTCACTGGTTGTTGGTTCGAACACAGTACAAGACAGCACAGAAACAGGCCCTTCAGCCCACAATGTCTATGCTGAACATAATGCCAGGACCAACTCTTATCTACCTGCCCATTATCCATATCTCTCCATTTCCTTTAGAGAGATCACCCCGTCATCCTCCAACAAAGTCCTAGCCTGCTCCACCTCTACCTATAGCTCAGGCCCTCGAGTCTTCAACGTCAAGTCAAGGCAAGTCAAGTCAAGTCAACTTTATTTGTCAAATACACATACAAGATGTACAGTGAAATGAACGTGCCAATGCCTGCGGGATTGTGCACAACAACAGAACAACAGAACAGAACAGAACTAGTCTTCTTCTTTCGTGTGGCGTGCACAGCCTAAAGTTGTAGGACAACTTGTTCTATTTGATCTTCTGTTTGTGCACGTCGAGTTGATTGCATTAGTCGAAACAGGGCGGACCACGTGAAGGTTGTAATCTCCCACCCCACAGAACTAGTATTAACATTTAAAAAAAAGACCCAACAATAATTACACCCCAGTGAGATCAGAGTTTACAGTCCTGATGGCCTGTGGGAAGAAATTCCATCTCATCCTTGTAGCGTTGCCTGAACCATAGTTATAGAGTGATACAGGGTGGAAACAGGCCCTTCGGCCTTACCTGCTCACACCAACCAACGTGTCCCAGCTACACTAGTCCCACCTGCTCGTGTTTGGCCCATACCCCTCCAAACCTGTCCTTGCCATGTACCCGTCTAAAGGTATCTTAAACATACTCGGCTTGTACTCGCTAGAATTTAGAAGATTGAGGGGGGATCTTCTAGAAACGTACAAAATTTTTAAGGGGTTGGACAGGCTAGATGCAGGAAGATTGTTCCCGATGTTGGGGAAGTCCAGAACAAGGGGTCACAGTTTAAGGATAAGAGGGAAGTCTTTTAGGACCGTGATGAAAAAAACATTTTTCACACAGAGAGTGGTGAATCTCTGGAATTCTCTGCCACAGAGGTAGTTGAGGCCAGTTCATTGGCTATATTTAAGAGGGAGTTAGATGTGGCCCTTGTGGCTAAATGGATCAGGGGGTATGGAGAGAAGGCAGGTACAGGATACTGAGTTGGATGATCAGCCATGATCATATTGAATGGCGGTGCAGGCTCGAAGGGCCGAATGGCCTACTCCTGCACCTAATTTCTATGTTTCTATGTTTCTATAATACTGCAACTTATTGCAAGACTGAAGGAGAAATAAAGCCAAGGCCCTTTATACCCTGTTCTGTCGACTTAAATAATTCAGTGGTGCCTATTTGGAAGAGAGCATTCTATTTCTGGCCAACATTTTTGCTACAACCCATCATCCACCGAACAGATTTTGTATTTATCACTTTGCTGTCTGTGCATAATTTTGCTGCAATGTTGCAGCATCTGCAGCAATGATTAAACTTCAAAAAGAACTTCATTGATTGTAAAATATCTCTGGGATTTGAAGGCCACCATTGAAATGAGTCTTTTTTCCCCCCCAGTTTGTGGAAGTAATCCATAATTGAAAGAATAATATTGGAGTGGATCATCATGGTTGCTAGCAACTAGTTAGTACTGAGATTAAAAGTGAACGCACAAAGGCTGGCAACTTTGTCTGTGGGTGTCATAAATACTCTTGGCCTGCAACGTTGATTGCAACTTTAGATATAATAGACTTGTAAAATTCTCAGCTTCTTGATTTCACTTTCAAGATGCCGAGTATTGTGTGAAACGCTGCCCACACTGCGAAGGCTTTGTGAGACTCCTTTCCCCACTTAATGACTGCATCGGCAGACAAGTCCTGATGCAATCTAATCCACAGTGAAAGGCCAGAGACTCACCATGCATGGCTGTGGGCGTAGAACCTTCTGTAAACTTGTAGGCACTGCTAGGGACTGGTGGCGTAATAGAGCCATGGAGTGATACGGTATGGAAACAGGCCCTTCGGCCCAACTTGCTCACATGTCCCAGATGCACCAGCTTGCGTTTGGTCCATATCCCTCCAAATCTGCCCATTCCATGTACCTGCCTAACTGCTACTTAAATGTTGGGATAGTCCCAGCCTCAATTGCCTCCTCTGGCAGCTCGTTCCATACACCCACCACCCTTTGTGTGAAAAAGTTATCGCTCAGATTCCTATTAAATCTTTTCCCCTTCACCTTAAACCTATGTCCTCTGGTCCTTGATTCCCCTACACTGGGCAAGAGACTCTGTGCATCTACCCGATCTATTCCTCTTATGATCTTACATATCTCTATAAGATCATACACCCCTTTGATCCCTGCTACATGCTGCCTGCCAGCCAAGTTCGGCAATAAGGCTCAGTTCACAAGGAAGGTGAACAGATCTCACTTCAGCCTCGTCTGCTGAGCTTCACAGTAGCATTTCTCCAGATTTTACCATTTTCCTTTTGGGCCTGTGTAAGTCCATTAGCACCCCCATTTTAAACGCAGCACTAACCCAAGAGTAGAGCGTGTTTTCATAAGATCATAAGAGATAGGAGCTGAATTAGGCCATTCAGCCCATCAAGTCTAATCTGCCATGCAATCATGGCTGACCAATTTCTCCCTCCTAACCCCTTTCTCCTGCCTTCTCCCCATATCCTCTGACACCCGTACTAATCAAGAATCTATCTATCTCTGCCTTAAAAATATCCACTGAATTAGGCCTCTACAGCCTTCTGTGGCAAAGAATTTCACAGATTCATCAACCTCTGCCTAAAAAAATGTAAAGAAAATGGCTAAAGACAGTTTATTGCCATATGTTCCAAATTGTAACATTTAAATTGAGATGTTACAAGACACGATGGCTTATACTTTTGCATTCTTGCCGAACACTATAAAGTGAGTCCAATGGATGCATCAGTGCCACATTGAAGACCCTGGAGTTCATGTCTCTTTGCCAACTTGCTGTGGGAAGCTGAACAGTCAGACAATAAATGGAAGGATATTCTGCTTCAATGAAGAGACTGGGAGAAAGATATGCTGGAGTAACTCAGCGGGTCAGGCAGCATCCCTGGAGAAAAGGAATAGGTGACGTTTCGGGTTGAGACCCTTCTTCAGACAGAGCGTCAGGGGAGAGGGAAATGAGATATATGAAAATGTACTGAGAACAAAGGAATGAAAGGGATGAAAAGGTTCCTTGTATCTTTTCATACCTTCAGTTCCCTCTCCCCTGAGTCTCAGTCTGAAGAAGGGTCTCGACCCAAAACATCGTCTATTCCTTTTCTCCAGAGATGCTGCCTGACCCGTTGAGTTACACCAGCGTTTTATGGCAATCTTTGGTGTAAACCAGCATTGCCAGTTCCTTCCTTCACAGTTAAATTCTTACTTGCAGCACCACCACAGATATGTAAACATAGAACTGAAAAGACGCCATAATAAACACAAAAAAGTTAAATATATATAGAAATAAACTACATAGAGCAAAGACAAAATAAATGCCCCCAAGTCTCTCGTGCAATCAAGGCGGTTCATAGTTCAGAGTTCAGCTGAAGGTTGTAGGAAAAGTGGCCCCTGAACCTGGACGTTGCAGTTTTCAGGCTCCTGTACCTTCTTCCCGATGGCAGGGGTGAAATGAGAGCGTGGCCAGGGTGGTGTGGGTCCCTGATGATGCTGGCTGCCTTTTTGATCCAGCGCCTCCCACAGATCCCACAGGGGTACTGATTGGGGATGATCAGTCATGACCACATTTAGGGCTGGCTCGAAGGGCCGAATGGCCTACTCCTGCACCCATTGTCTATCGATCCCTTCGATGGTGTAATCGTATGGAAAGCAAATAATATGCATTTAGATAGCACCTTTCAGGTCGAATGCATTCTGCAACCAGTGAAGTATGCTAGTGTGGATCTAGTGCCGCAATGTGGGTCAAAGAGGCAGGAAGACTGTGCCCAGTAACTTCACATAATAAATGTTGTAGATACAATGTTCAAGAAGGAACTGCAGATGCTGGAAAATCGAACTGTCTTCGGAGGGAGGAGGAGAACTTCTTCAAAGTAGGCATACCTTGAGGAGTGGAGTAGACAAAATGTGGTAGATAGTTGGTGAATAGTTGGTCTCCAGAGATTACACTCCAGTTGTATTTAGTGGCATAGATCCATAGAGAGTCATGGAGTGCTACATCATGGAAACAGGCTCCTCGGCCCAACGTGTTTGACTGTTTCTTAACATAGAAATTAGGTGCAGGAGTAGGCCATTCAATGACTGGTGTACCATGACACCCAGGTCTCGTTGCATCTCCCCTTTTCCTAATCGGCCTAAAAGTTGTGACAGTCCCTCAACTACTTCCTCTGGTCGCTTGTTCCATACACCCACCACCTTTTGTGTGAGAAATGTACCCTTCGGGTTCCTATTAAATTTTTCCCCCCTCACCTTAAACCCATGTCCTCTAGAAATGTCATAATCATGCCATAATCGAGGTCACCTTCCACCTGGATACTCCTCAGTAAAGCAGAGCTTGTAGTGGAGAGAAAGGGGTGAGTTGGGGGTGGGGATGCAAGGTAGGGGCTGGCGATATCACTGAACAAATTGCCAAAATGATTCTGGCTGGATTAGTAGGCATTCAATGATTGCCATATTGACTCTGATGTTAATCTGGAGAAATGGCCAAAGAATTACTTAGGGACCAATTATATCAGTTAGCAACTAGAATTCTGCTCAGCCAAATTATATGTTTTGCTTATGAGACTCAACAATTCCAAGCAGCACATTAATTCAACTTTTTTTTTTAACCTGCCCTTTAGGAACTAATTTGCTGGTTAGAAGATCGAGGAGTTCTTCTATCTGGTGAGGTGTGTTCTGTTGAGGCACTGAGGGTCAGCTGGGGAATTTCATATCTGTAGCTTAAACATCATCTGGAACAGGTTTGTCAGGGTAACCGTGCATACAGCTCTTAAAGGGTGGCACGGAGGAGCAGTTACATAGAAACATAGAAAATAGGTGCAGGAAGAGGCCATTTGGCCCTTCGAGCCAGCACCGCCATTCATTGTGATCATGGCTGATCGTCCCCAATCAATAACCCGTGCCTGCCTTCTCCCCATATCCCTTGACTCCACTAGCCCCTAGAGCTCTGTCTATCTCTCTCTTAAATCCATCCAGTGATTTGGCCTCCACTGCCCTCTGTGGCAGGGAATTCCACAAAATCACAACTCTCTGGGTGAAAAAGTTTTTTTCTCACCTCAGTCTTAAATGCCCTCCCCTTTATTCTAAGACTGTGGCCCCCGGTTCTGGACTCGTTCAACAGTGGGAACATTTTTTCTTACAACGCCAGAGACCCGGGTTCCATGCTGACTATGGGTGCTATCTGTACGGAGTTTGCGCATTCTCCCTGTGACCACATAGGTTTTCTCCAGGTGCTCCGGTTTCCTCCCACATTCCAAAGACGCGCTGGTTTGTAAATTAATTGGCTTTGGTAAAATTGTAAAATTGTCCCTAGTGTGTAGGATAGCGCACGGGGATCACTGGTCGGCGCGGACTCGATGGGCCGAAGGGCCTGTTTCCGCGCTGTATCTCTGAAGTGAAAATAAACTAAACAAAAATCCTTGCACTTTCGTTCAAAATGGTAGTTGATTGGAGCTTCAACATGGTATATTCAAGGAAAGACTTAATCCTTGCATATATATGTTCTCAAAACACTGTCGGAAAGTACAGTCATAAGTTCATGTCACAGGAGCAGAATTAGGCAATTCGACCCATCAAGTCTCCTCCACCATTGAGGGGGGATCTTATAGAAACTTACAAAATTCTTAAGGGGTTGGACAGGCTAGATGCAGGAAGATTGTTCCCGATGTTGGGGAAGTCCAGAACAAGGGGTCACAGATTGAGGATAAAGGGGAAATCTTTTAGGACCGAGATGAGAAAAACATTTTTCACACAGAGAGTGGTGAATCTCTGGAATTCTCTGCCACAGAAGGTAGTTGAGGCCAGTTCATTGGCTATATTTAAGAGGGAGTTAGATGTGGCCCTTGTGGCTAAAGGGATCAGGGGGTATGGAGAGAAGGCAGGTACAGGATACTGAGTTGGATGATCAGCCATGATCATATTGAATGGCGGTGCAGGCTCGAAGGGCCGAATGGCCTACTCCTGCACCTATTTTCTATGTTTCTATCAAGTCTCCTCCACCATTCATTCAATCGTGGTTGATCTATTTCTCCCTCTCATCCACATTCTCCTGCCCTCTCTCTGCAACCTTTGACACCTTTACTAATCAAGAACCTATCAATCTCCCCCCCCCCTTCCCTCTCCTCTCCCCCCCCCCCCCCCCCCCCCCTCCTCAAGAGAACTACTAGTGTAGAGTCTGCAGTTCCTTCCAAATTCCAGATACATTAGGATCGGTAGGTTAATTGGCCACTGTAGATTGTCCCTAATGTGTAGCTGAATGGTTACATGGAACATAGAAAAGCACATCTTAGACACAGGCCCTTCGGCCCACAATGTCCCTCCATTGCCTTTATCCCCTTTCAGCTTTTTCCCCAGTCACCTTAAACCCATGCCCTCTAGTCTTTGACATCTCTTTCCATCGGAAAAAGGTTCTGACTCTATAGCCTATCTATGCCTTTCACAATTATATATACTTCCATCAGGAGGGCTGGTGAGAGAGTTTGGAGAATAAAATGGTAATAGTTGGGCCAAAGGGCATGCTTCGTGCTGTAAACCTCCTTAGATTGTACTGAATCTGTTCTGCATTCAGTTATGCATTCAGTAAAGGGGAAAAGTTCAATAATACTTCAATAGTATCGTGTTTGCTTTTCACAGCAACAATAATGAAAGAGCAACCAAGTCTGGAGCTGATATATTATCTTCTGCGGAAAGTAGGATTATCTACCTAGCTTCCTCCAGACAGCACAGTTAATAAATTACCCACGGAAGTCCTATCCTAATTTGTAATGAGACAATTCCCAGGCTGAGGTCTTCCTTTATACATTGACCTCCAGGGGAATACATTACCCTAATGGGCAGCTTACAACCCAGTGGTATGAATATTGATTTCTCTCATTTCAAGCCAGCCTTGCATTCCATCTCTCTCCGTCCCTCCCCCACCCTAGTCGTCCTGCTAGTTTCACACCTCGTATCCCTTTGCTATCGCCCCCTCCACAGCCAACAATGGACCATTGTGGGCTCCACCTTTCCTTGGCCATCGGTGCCAGCTCTGATTTATTCCGAACCTTTTCATACTTCTAGATTCTCTCGCCCCTCGCTCTCAGTTTGAAGAAGAAGGGTCTTGATCCAAAACGTCACCTATTCCTTTTCTCCTGAGGTGCTGTCTGACCCGCTGAGTTACACCAGCATTTTATGTCTATCTTCAGTGTAAACCAACCTCTGCAGTTACTTCCTACATATTATCCTTATTGTTGGTACACAAAAATGCTGGAGAAAATCAGTGGGTGCAGCAGCATCCATGGAGCGAAGGAAATAGGCAAAGTTTTGGGCCGAAACCCTTCTTCAGACTGATGGGGGGTGTGGGGTGGGGGGGGGGGGGGGGGGAGGGGGGGGAGAAGAAAGGAAAAAGGAGGAGGAGGAGCCCGAGGGCTGATGGAGAGATAGGAAGGAGAGGAGACAGCAAGGGCTAACAAAATTGGGAGAATTCAATGTTCATGCCACCAGGATGCAGACTCCCCAAGCGGAATATGAGGTGCTGTTTCTCCAATTTCTGGTGGTGCTCGCTCTGGCCATGGAGGAGGCCCAGGACAGAGAGGTCGAATATGGAATGGGAGGGGGAGTTGAAGTGCTGAGCCACCGGGAGGTCAGGTTGGTTAAAGCGGACCAAGCGGAGGTTCGGCGAAACGATTGCCAAGCCTCGGCTTGGTCTCACCGATGTAGATCAGCTGACATCTAGAGCAGCGGATGCAATAGATGAGGTTGGAGGAGATGCAGATGAACCTCTGTCGCACCTGGAACGACTGCTTTGGTCCTAGAATGGAGTCGAGGGGAGGAGGGGGGGTGTAAAGCGATAAGTGTAGCAACTGTTGCGGATGCAACGGAAAGTGCCCAAGGAGGGGGTTGTACGGGAGGGAAAGGAAGAATTGACAAGGGAGTTACAAAGGGAATGGTCTTTGCGGAAGGCAGACATGGGGGGAGATGGGAAGATGTGGCAAGTGGTGGGGTCACGTTGGAGGTGGCGAAACTGACGGAGGATTACTTGTTGTTTTTATCCTTGTTGTTCCTCACTAAGTTTGAAGGCGCTCTCTATAAATAGGCACTAACACTTACAAATATCATGTGATCACTTTAATCATACCTGATACAGCTATTGAATGTTTAACTACAGATTTGGGCCACACGTTGGCGCAGCAGTAGAGTTGCTACATTACAGCACCGGAGACCCAGGTTCGTTCCTGACCATGATTACTGTCTGTATGGAGATTGTACGTTCTCCTGGTGACCACGTGGGTTTTCTCCGGGGGGCTCCGGTTTCCTACCACGCTCCAAAGACGTATAGGTTTGTAGGTTCATTGGTGTCAGTAAAATTATAAATCGTCCCTAGGGTGTGGGATAGTGCTAGTGTACGGGGTGACTGTGGTTGGCGTGGACTCGGTGGGCCGAAGGGCCTGTTTCCACGCTGTATCTCTAAACCGTGCAGGTTCGAAGGTGCTGTAAATTGTCCCCGGCGTGTAAGATAGAACTTGTGTATGGGTGAATGCTAAGGGCCTGTTTCCACGATTTATATCTAAACCAAACTAAACTGTACCAAACCAGACTGAACTAAACTAAATTAAACTAAACTAAACTAAAGATACTCTCCTGTGGTGGACAAAAATGCTGGAGAAACTCAGCGGGTGAGGCAGCATCTATGGAGCGAAGGAAATAGGCAACGTTTCGGGACGAAACGTTGCCTATTTCCTTCGCTCCATAGATGCTGCCTCACCCAGCTGAGTTTCTCCAGCATTTATGTCTACCTTCGATTTTCCAGCATCTGCAGTTCCTTCTTAAACACACTCTACTGGGAACATGCTTTCCCCATTCGACGCATGGGACTTGAGCTTGTCCTTCTGTTCTGGCCACGGCTCTGGCTCTCGTCCACTGAGAACTGGGTTGGATTCTGCTGCGGTGCAAGCCATGGATATTGGTTTCTTGTCTGCGATCACACTTTGTGAATCAGAACTCGGATGAGGATCAATATCTTCAGAGAAGAAAATCGAAAGGGCTAAATAAGATTTAGTTGATCCTTCCTCACACCCTGTTCAGCCACTGAGCCTCTGTGTGCTGGCTTTGAAATAACACTTTAATTCCCAGTGGTAAGAAGAACAAGAAGAACAAACCTTTGATTTGCATCCTGCTTTCGAAAGAGCAAAAAACATTCCAAAGTGATTTACAAGGAGTTTTATCAGACAGAAGGTGGTGGGAATATGGAACGAGCTGCCAGAGGAGGTAGTTGTGACAGGTACAATAGCAGCATTTAAAAGATACTTGGACAGGTGCATGGAAAAGAAAGGTTTAGAGGGATCTGAGACAAACGCAGGAAGGTGGGATTAGTGTAGATGAGGGTACACAAAAAAGCTGGAGAAACTCAGCGGGTGCACCCTTACGTTGCCTATTTCCTCCGCTCCATAGATGCTGCTGCACCCGCTGAGTTTCTCCAGCTTTTTTGTGTACCTTCGATTTTCCAGCATCTGCAGTTCCTTCTTAAACACTTAGTGTAGATGGGGCTTGTTGGTCAGCATGGGCAAGTTGTGTCCAAGGTCCTGTTTCCGTGTCATATACCTACCTCTATGACATATGAAGGAGACACCAGGTCACAGGAAGAGAAATTATTGTGAATGGAAAGAGGGGATGAATCAATCAAATGATCAATTCCTTAATATAATCCATAATTTGGTTCTCTGACATGAGGCCAGAGGACCAGAACTTGCTCAAAGTGGCAAAGGTTTACTCAAAGTCTGAAGAAGGGTCCTGACCTGAATCGTTGCCTATCCATGTTTCAGTTCAGCCTAGTTTATTGTCACAATAAAAGCTTTTGCCATCCAGAGATGCTGCTTGACCTGCTGACTTACTCCAACATTTATCCCTCAACCAGCACATGTACGGAGCTGACCTAAAGCCATGGTCAGAGTTGTGGCCATAAAGAGAGTGGTGCTTTACACCAACCGGCACGGTGGTGCAGTGGTATAGTTACTGCCTTACAGCCACGCTTGCAGCCACGGAGACGCGGGTTTGATCCCAACTACGGGTGCTGCCTGTACGGAGTTTGTACGTTCTCCCCGTGACCGTGTAGGTTTTCTCCGGGTGCTCCAGTTTCTTCCCACACTCCAAAGATGTACAGGTATGTAGGTAAGGTACACAAAAATGCTGGAGAAACTCAGCGGGTGCAGCAGCATCTATGGAGCGAAGGAAATAGGCAATGTTTCGGGCCGATTTCCTTCGCTCCATAGATGCTGCTGCACCCGCTGAGTTTCTCCAGCATTTTTGTGTACCTTCGATTTTTCAGCATCTACTGTTCCTTCTTAAACAGGTATGTAGGTAAGTTGGCTTGGTAAATGTTTTTTAAAAAATTGTCCCTAGTGTGTGTAGGATAGTGTTAATGTGCAGGGATCGCTGGTCGGCACGGACCCGGTGGGCTGAAGGGCCTGTTTCCACGCTGCATCTCTAAACTAAACTGGCCACCGCAGTTCCTGCATTCAACAGTCAATGGCTGTGAGGTGCTGTTGGGACATCCTCAGATCATAATGGATACTTCCTACAAGTGCAAACCATCCCAGTAAAAGTGATACGAGTTAAAGTTCAACAGAAGGAAGTAAAACACCAATTATTTTGCGACAGTGGACGCAAAATGTTGGAGTAACTCACCGGGACAGTCAGCATCTCTGGAGAGAAGGAATGGGTGATGTTTCGGGGCAAGACCCTTCTTCAGACTGAGGGTCAGGGAGGGAAGAGGGAGTCTAGAGATATAGAAGGGTAAGGTGTGAAAACGACTGATCAAAGCGGATTTTGCGTAAATCTTCTTCGTGTAAGTAAAGTTGACATACTGAGGATGTCTGAGGGAGGATCCTGACCTGGTATCATCTATCGATCTATCTTCTATATAATATTAAAACTGAGTGTGCGTGTGTGTGTTTCTGCCTGACTTGTGGGTGCCAGACTTTGATTCGTTGCTACGCCAACACCAGACCCACAAACGCCCAGATTTTTCCCTTTTCCGGTAGAGATTTCACTTTTCATTCCAAGTATCCACTCCTGATTAAATTTAGTTGTGTTTATGTACACATTTAAAATAAAATCCTTCTTCCCCCCCCCCCCCACTCACTCATTTTGTCGCCTCCTGCTGGCCAGCGACCATAACGGCTGCTGGCGCCCGCATCTCGCCTCAAAGACGCCATTTAAAAACAGCCGCATGCTGAGTCCTGAATGCTTGAGTTGGAGGACCACGTCACCCGTGGGGGCTACGGGGAGGGAACGGCTGCGTTGGGGGAGCAGACCCAACGGGTCTGCACTTGGTCTAGTCTAGCTATATATTGCTGCCTGATCCGCTGAGTTACTCCAACACTTAGATATACAGTGTGGAAACATACTAGAGTCATACAGTGCGGAAACAGGCCCTTCAGTCCAACTTGCCCACACCGACCCGCATGCCCCATCTACACTAGTCCCAGTTTTAGGCTCATATCTCTTTAAACCTACCCTATCCATGTACCTATCTAAAGGTTTCTTAAACATTGCAATAACACCTAGCTCAACTACTTCCTTGGGCAGCTTGGTGCCCACCACACTTTGTGTAAGAAAAGTCACCCCTCAGGTCCCCATTAAATCTTTCCCACCTCATCTTAAACCCATGTCCTCTGGTTCCCACTGTGTGTCATTTTTCTTTGTAAACCAGCATCTGCAGTTCCTCATTTCGACATTTTGACTGCTCCACTGTGAAATCTGCTCATGGTACGCTGCCTTTCTACGGTAAATGTGGACTGTATGTGAATGCGTCCGCACCTTGCACTGCCTACATTGGTAAATGAGATGTGAACATTTTACCCATTATTTGCATAAATATTACATTTAGAAATGAGCAGCTTTGTATTGCATGTATAATAAATTGCCATTTATGAAGTTGTTTTTGCAAAGATTATGCTTTGACAACAGTATATGCTACACATGTCTGAGAATGAACCAGGCAATTTAATTATAATGAAACAGCTGATGATATGCAAATATTCAGTGTATAACTCACTATACACATCAATTCAAAAAACAAACCTTGTGCACAGGTTCATGGGAATGGACAATAAACCAGTTGCTGACATTAGTCAGGGCCCATTAGGATAAATTTGCATTTTTTGTTCATTTCCAGGCTGTGATATCATTGCCTCGGTAAGCATGTATCACCAGTGCTCAAAACTAAGTGACCTGTTAGAAACATAGAAACATAGAAAATAGGTGCAGGAGTAGGCCATTCGGCCCTTCGAGCCTGCACCGCCATTCAATATGATCATGGCTGATCATCCAACTCAGTATCCTGTACCTGCCTTCTCTCCATACCCCCTGATCCCTTTAGCCACAAGGGCCACATCTAACGCCCTCTTAAATATAGCCAATGAACTGGCCTCAACTACCTTCTGTGGCAGAGAATTCCAGAGATTCACCACTCTCTGTGTGAAAAACGTTTTTCTCATCTCGGTCCTAAAAGACTTCCCCCTTATCCTTAAACTGTGACCCCTTGTTCTGTTATCCCTTGTTTGTGCACTGTGGGCAGCTTGATTGTAATCCTGCAGAGTCCTTTCTTTCACTGGATAGCAGGCAAACAAAAGCTTTTCACTGTGTCTCGGTACACGTGGCTATAATAAACGTAAACTAAATGAAGCAAAGAAGAGTCATCCAGATTGCTGATTTCTCTAACCCTTGCATTCCCCCCTCTCTCTGTCTCTTCCCCACCAAAGTTGTGGTACCAGCTTCAACGTCGCCTTGTTGAGTCATTGTCTGTAACACGTTTTCACCCAGCCCACCGCTAACAATCTTTATCACCGTTACTTTTTTTGCATATCTTTCATTCAAATATTCTACATCTCTCTATAATCACCGCCTAGATATCTTGTTTCCTTTCCCCCTGACTCTCAGTCTGAAGAAGGGTCCCGAGCCAAAACGTCACCTACTCCCTTTCTCCAGAGATACGGTTTGACCCGCGGAGTGCTTTTTGTGTCCATCTTTCGTGTTTTGGAAGTCTGACAAAGGCCATCCAGATAAGGATGGGAGATCACCCTCACTGTGAAGCACATGATTTTTTTTTATGGCAGCCCAACTGTGTAGAGGTATGGAGTCAAACAGCATGGAAGCAGACCCTTCAGCCCAACTTAACCACGCTGACCATCTATGCTAGTCCCACCAGCCCGTGTTTGGCCCAGATCCCTCTAAACCTTTCCTATTCGTGTACCTGTCCAAAAGTCTTTTAAATGGTGTTATGGTATCTGTATCAACTACCTCCTCTGAGAGCTCATTCCACATACAGTATCAACCATCTGCTTCCCTTTATATTCACCTTATTCCCTCATCATGTATCTATACACTGTAAATGGCTCGATTGTAATCATGTATTGTTTTTCTGCTGACTGGTCACTCGGGAGAAAATTCAAGAAAGTTTGAATTTCTCCAAGATTGACTTGTACACTTGTGGTTGAGCATTGCAACATTATATGAACGTAGTGGCCAGTGCGATATCCGTAATAACTCTTGCGGGTACCGTGGGAACTCCTGCGAACGGTGAACCCGGAAGCTGGACAGAGGGAACAGAAGGTGAGTAAAAATTATCTTATGTGGGATTGAATTTTAAAAATAAATTAAAATAAAGATTTGCATCCGCATATGGACATCAACTTATTCATGAGTTATGTTAATGAGATTCAAGAAAATAACTATAATCTTTAAAAGGGACTTTAAAAGGGACTTTACTGAAAGGTTACGCATTTTTATGGTCCGTGAGAAATTTTTCACATGTACTTCTTTGAGAGATACAGGTCGGAGTCCTCGGGTCCAGGGGTCCGGAACGCTACCAATCAATGTTGTACAGAGACCCGTGTAAGGAGTGAACTGCACATGCTGGTTTAAACCGAAGACAGACACAGAAGGCTGGAGTAACTCAGCGAGTCAAGCAGCATCTCTGGAGAAAAAAAGCTGATGTTTCGGGACGAGACACATCTTCAGACTCAATTCCGATTAGGCTGTCTGAAGAAGGGTTCCGGTGTTGGGGGAGTCCAGAACCAGGGTCCCAGTTTTACAGTCTACCGTGGGAACTCTTTAACTCAGTAAAGTAAAGTAGCCTTTATTGTCATATCAGCGCACAGGCAGCAGTTGACTGTTGCTCTATTCAGTTTCCCAGGGGGTCGGGACGGGACTGGAGTTGGGAGAGAAAGGTGGGGGAGTCGAGGGAGAGGAGGGGGAGACAGATGGGGGTGTCTTCATTTACTGACGGCGGGTGTCTGTCACTGAAACAGGCAGGTGAGAGTTCACATCCACCTTGTGTGTGCCTCTCTCTCTCTCTCCCTCCCTCTTACACTGGCTGAGAGACTCTGCCTCTGTGAGTGTACGTCTCTTTCTCCCCCTCTCCCACACACAGTTAGCAAGCAACAAAAGCCTTACACTCTCCCCCGGTACACATGACAATAAACTAAACTAAACTAAACTAAACAGCCTCCATCTATATGGCTGATGAGATTAGTCAAAACATGGGGTGTAAGGACCCTCTATCCTGAACTCTTCCGACATCTACGAATTTACGAGGATGTTGCCAGGACTCGAAGGTCTGAGCTATAGGGAAAAGTTGAGTTGGCTGGGACTCTATTCCTTGGAGCACAGGAAGATGAGGGATGATCTTAGAGAGTTGTATAAAATTATGAGAGGAATAGATCAGGTAGATGCACAGTCTCTTGCCCTGAGTATGGGGAATTGAGGACCAGAGGGCATGGGTTTTAGGTGAATGGGAAAAGATTTAATAGGAACCTGAGCGATAACCTTTTCATACAAAGGGCGGTGCGTGGATCGGGCTGCCAGAGGAGGTTTATAGTTTAGTTTAGAGATACAGTGCGGAAACAGGCCCTTCGGCCCACCGGGTCCGCTCCGACCAGCGATCCTCGCCCATTAACATCCACAAGGGACAAGTTTTACATTTACCAAGCCAATTAACCTACAAACCTGTACGTCTTTGGAGTGTGGGAGGAAACCGAAGATCTTGGAGAAAACCCACGCAGGTCACGGGGAGATCGTACAAACTGACAGCACCCTTAATCGGGATCGAACCCGTGACTATCGCCCGATAGTTGTTGAGGCAGGGACTATTCCAATGTTTAAGAAAGGACAGGTTTGGACAAAAGTATAGAGGTGACATGAGGGGGAACCTCTTTACTCAGAGAGTGGTAGCTGTGTGGAATGAGCATCCTGTGGAAGTGGTGGAGGCAAGTTAGATATTATCATTTAAAAATAAATTGGATAGGTATATGGACGGGAAAGGAATGGAGGGTTATGATCTGAGTGCAGGTAGATGGGACTAGGTGAGAGTAAGTGTTCGGCACGGACTAGAAGGGCCGAGATGGCCTGTTTCCGTGCTGTAATTGTTATATGGTTATATGGAGGGATATGGGCCAAAGGCAGGTAGGTGGGACTAGTGTGGATGGGACACGTTGGCTGGTGTGGGCAGGTTTCCACGCTGTATGACTCCATGTCAAATGGATGAGAATCCGATGGGAATCCTTCCTGATCTTGGTGGTGAATCTCTGGAACTCCCTGCCACAGAGGGTAGTCGAGGCCAGTTCATTGGCTATATTTAAGAGGGAGTTAGATGTGGCCCTTGTGGCTAAGGGGATCAGAGGGTATGGAGAGAAGGCAGGTACGGGATACTGAGTTGGATGATCAGCCATGATCATATTGAATGGCGGTGCAGGCTCGAAGGGCCGAATGGCCTACTCCTGCACCTAATTTCTATGTTTCTATGTTTCTATCATGACCAAAGCAACCACAGACAATGTTGAGCATCCACTCCCCTCCCACACGGCCCACACACCCGCCCTCACCTACTGTTGGACTGAGATCAGCAAAGCCAGTACCAGGTGGAAGGTGAAAGATGCCAACGCTGCGTCTCAGCTCCACAGTAACATGATTCATTTACCTGCCAATTCATGCTTTCTCACGCACTGCAGCCGTAAGCTAAAGGTAACCATCTATTTGATTTGTGTTGCTGTGTTATCAGGCAAGTTGACACAGGGCGAAAGGAAAACCATAACGTTGATCCAGAAATGTTCACCGAAGCTCGATGTGAAGTGAAAAGACATTGATTTGAAGATGGGATTATGTGAAGTGCATATCTAATCCCAGTGGTAGTTCACAAGGTTTCTGCAAGAAATCATCGAGGGCATTTTAATCAGAAATGTCAGCAATAATGTTTCTCTTGCTTATCCTATGAAAACCATTAAAGGGCTGAAGAAGTGTTTTAAAGAAACGGATTTTCATTTTGGCATTGCTGCATTATATCTGCGGAATTCTCTGCCACAGAGGGTAGTTGAGGCCAGTTCATTGGCTATATTTAAGAGGGAGTTAGATGTGGCCCTTGTGGCTAAAGGGATCAGGGGGTATGGAGAGAAGGCGGGTACGGGATACTGAGTTGGATGATCAGCCATGATCATATTGAATGGTGGTGCAGGCTCGAAGGGCCGAATGGCCTACTCCTGCACCTATTTTCTATGTCTATGTTTCTATAGCATTGCTATTTGACTCTGTAGATGTCGTGGCCGATATTGCTCCACCTGGAATCTGCCGATTAGTCGCCGGTAGAACTGAACGTAGCGGGCAAGTTGGGGACACCCGCCATTCCTGTCAACGACTGAAGTTGAGGAAGAGCTTCCTCCACACAGTCCAGTCACTGTCGCCATCTCCTCAAGCAACCAGACTAGCCTTGCGGGGGGGAAAAACGCAGCGAAAGCCACCACCACGTAAAGATGCCAATCGCAACCAAGGAACAGCTACCACCTGGAAGACCTGGAAATCCCTCAACAGGCTTCGTACAGGGATGGGCTGATGCAAGAACAACATGAGCAAATGCGGCTATGCAGATGCGGCAGGCGCAGAATGTGAATGTGGAACATCTGAACAACCCATGCCACACCTACTAGGATGTCCACTTCTTGGTGACCGATGCTGCCTGGAAAATCTAACGGTGGCAAACGGGAAGAATGTCCTCTGTGCAAGAGCCTGGTCGCACATTTGAAACATAGATGATGGACACGAAAAAATACTCAAAATGCTTGAGTAACTCAGCAGGTCAGGCAGCATCCTGGAGAACATGGATAGGTGACGTTTCAGGTCAGAATCCTTCTTCAGACCTGATTTTACAGGTCTTGTTGGTATTCCTGCTCTATTCATTCTTTGTCTAACTTTATAGCTATGCATTTCTATTGTTTTCTCCTACTTTGCTGTTGTCTTATGTTTTTTTTAGTTTCAGAGATACAGCGTGGAAACAGGCTCTTTGGCCCACCAAGCCCACGCCGACCAGCGATCACCCATACACGAGTTCCAGCCTACGCAGAAGGGACAATTTTACAGAAGCCAAATAACCTACAAACCTGTACGTCTTTGGGATGTGGGAGAAAACTGGAGCATCTGGGGAAAACCCATGTGGTCACAGGGAGAAGGTACAAACTCCGCACAGGCAAGCGCCCGTAGTCAGGTCTCTGGTGCTATAAGGCAGCAACTGTCTGTTCTGCCCTGTCTTCTTCCTGTCCCACCACTATCTTTTTCTGGGATAGTAATCATTGATATAGATGACAATCAGTAACGGGCCCAACACCGAACCCATTAGGTGCACCACTAGTCACAGGCCTCCAGTCCGAAAAGCAACCTTCCACCATCGCCCTCTCCTTCCTTCCCTGAAGCCAATTTTCTATCCATTGAACTATCTCTCCTTGGGTCCCATGCGACATAACCTTCCAGAGCAGCCTACCATGCAGAACCTTGTCGTATGCTTCGCTGAAGTCCATATGTAATAATAATAATAATGGATGGGATTTATAAAGCGCCTTTCTAATACTCAAGGCGCTTTACATCGCATTTTATTCATTCACTCCTCAGTCACACTCGGTGGTGGTAAGCTACTTCTGTAGCCACAGCTGCCCTGGGGCAGACTGACGGAAGCGTGGCTGCCAATCTGCGCCTACGGCCCCTCCGACCACCACCAATCACTCACACACATTCACACACATTCACACACAGGCAAAGGTGGGTGAAGTGTCTTGCCCAAGGACACAACGACAGTATGCACTCCAAGCGGGATTCGAACCGGCTACCTTCCGGTTGCCAGCCGAACACTTAGCCCATTGTGCCATCTGTCGTCCCAATCTACAGCCCTGCCCTCGTCGACCTTTTTGGTCATGTCTTCAAAAAACAATCAGAGTTGTGAGACACGTACAAAACTACGCTGACTATCCCTAATCAGCCCTTGTCTGCCTGAATGCGTTGACATCCTATCCCTCAGGATACTCCCTAGTAACTTTCTGACTACAGATGTTAAACTCACTGGCCTGTAGTTCCCAGCATTTTCCCTGCAGTCCTTCTTGAATAGAGGCACAACATTTGCCACCCTCCAGTCTTCCGGCACCTCTCCTGTATTTAAAGACGACTCGTAAATCTCTTACATTATATTCAGTTACAGCAATTTTCCATTTGCATTTTTTGAATACTTATAAATAAATAATTTTACTGGCAGTCTCAATCCATTTGGAGATCTCGGGTTAAGACCCCCAGAGTAAAAGAATCCCATACCAACACATTAAGCCCACTTTCACAGAGAATAATTGCAAGGAGCCTCAGTACCTCGCGACAACGGAGTGGGGAAATGCGTACATGCAAGTGCCCACGCTGATTCTAATTCCATGCTAATCTAATTATCACTCCACACTGCAGACTTGACTGTCATCTTAATTCAACAATATTGGATTTACTTTCATGGAATTAACTCGATTTACAGAAGCATTGTGGGCTTTGCGTAAAAATGGGCATGCCCGCATGAAAAAAAGATTATCGGCGCTTTCAGACCAGGGATTCCTTTGCCTGCCTTATTTCATTTTCTTGGGCTAATGGAAGCATCACGCACGTTGAAAATGGCTGCTGGGTTGTCTCAATATTTTCCTGGCAAAATATGATCTATTGTACAGTAATAAATGAAAGGCGTGACTGCTTGTGGATGCTTCTGATCAACGGGAGCTGAGCTCTGATTTTCTTTCCTCTAAAGCAATTGACTTTCTATTTGCAAATAACCTTTTGTCATTTTTAATATCGCCTACAGCCAATGGGAAAAATCAAACCCTCCAAGTGATGATTTGTGGCTAATGCATGTTCGAGCGCTCTTGGTCACATCTCTGAAACCATCGGCATTGTCATCTTTAGCACTGTTTATTGCCCATTAAATTTTGCAACACCAAAAACATGCACAGGGAGGAGGTTCCATTTATAGAGGCTGAGAGCGCAGTGGACAAAGATCTTTTCTGTCAGCCACCAGCACAATGCAAGGAACGGGAGGTACAGCAAACATCAAAGAAGGATTCAGCTGTGACCTCAATGAATGATAGAGCAAGCTGTGAAAGGCCTTATGATCCACCCCTGCCCCTATTTTCTAAGTTCTTCTTATGACCTGCAGTTGCTGCTTAGTTCAGCTCAGTGTACAGTCACATGAGGTTCAGTGAAAAGCTTTTGTTGGATGCTAACCAGTCTGCGGAAAGACTGTACATGATTTATGAAGGAAGGAACTGCAGATGCTGGTTTATACCGAAGATAGACGTAAAATGCTCGAGTAATTCAGCGGGACAGGCGCTATAGGTGCTATAATAACATTTAAAAGGCATTTGGACTGGTACATGGATAGGCAAGAGTTGTGGGCCAAATCCAGAGATGCCTTTTTTTCTAGTAGGCTCAACCACAAGCTTCTCTAAGGAGCCATCACATAGGCACTACAAATTCCTTCTCTTGGGATCCAGTACCAACCTGATTTTTCCCTCTCGAGAGAAGGAAATGGGTGATGTTTCAGGTCGAGGATGGTGTATAGATGTTGCCCGTCCTGCTGAGTTACTCCAGCATGTTGTGCCTGTGCCTGATTTAGACAGGTGCATGGATAGGACAGGTTTAGAGGGATACGGGGCGAACGCAGGCAGGTGGGACTAGTGTAGATGGGACATTTGGGCATGTTGGACCGAGGGGCCTGTTTCCACGTTGTATGACTCTATGACTATGATGACAATCGAGCTATCCGCAGTGTCCAAATACATGATCATCTGTACACGGTGGTCAGCTCAATTGTAATCATGTACGCATAGTCTTAATTTAGTGCAAGATAAAATCCAAATGTCCAAAACGTTATGCGTTCACCCACTAGGAGGAGCATACTGGAGCCATCCATTCAGTCCTTCACACGGGGGAAGATTTTGCACAGAGTAATGAGTACCTGGAACATGCTGCCTGGGGTTGTGCCAGAATCCATAGAGATGTTCGGCAATTTGAGCGCCCTGGAGAGGAAGAGACTACAAAAAGCAGTAAACACTGCCCAGTCCATCATCGGCTCTGACCTTCCTTCCATCGAGGGGATTTATCGCAGTCGCTGCCTCAAAAAGGCTGGCAGTATCATCAAAGACCCACACCATCCTGGCCACACACTCATCTCCCCGCTACCTTCAGGTAGAAGGTACAGGAGCCTGAAGACTGCAACAACCAGGTTCAGGAATAACTACTTCCCCACAGCCATCAGGCTATTAAACCTGGCTCGGACAAAACTCTGATTATTAATATCCCATTATCTGTTATTTGCACTTGATCAGTTTATTCATTCATGTGTGTATATATTTATACTATGGTATATGGACACACTGATCTGTTTTGTAGTAAATGCCTACAATGTTCTGTGTGCTGAAGCAAAGCAAGAATTTCATTGTCCGATCAGGGACACATGACAATAAACTCACTTGACTTGACTTGAGATGTTCAACAGCCTTTTAGATAAAGACATTGAGACACACACCAGAACAGAACAATGATATTCTCACTTGCAGCAGGGAATAGAGGGATACGGAGCACATATTGGAAGATGAGGTAAGGTTTAGGGCCCCAAAGAGAAAGGACTTTCCCCAGAGTGATTTGTGATTTCCACTACCTCCCATGGTTATTGAAACCTCCTTCTACTGAGTTCTTGCAGATGGGGGGGGTCACCAACACCATCCACAAATCCTGAACACAATATTCACCACCATATTCAAGTCCTGACATCCCTTTCAGTGATTCACTATTGTGGCCGATTCAAGACTGAGATGTCTACAACATTGTGGCCAGTTTATTCCTACAGTCCTGGCTGCACTGGGGCGGTGGGGGGGTCCAAAAGACCTCTCCAGCAAATCCTTCTTTCCAAATCCTCCCTGGATTTGTCTCTGGAATTTTCTCCTGGTTCTTGCTTCTCCCTCTATTTTCTTTTTAAATATCTGCTCATATCTACAAGGGGTAAAACGGCTCAAGAGGCACAGTGGGAGAGTTGCTTCCTTCCTACCTAGAGTTCGATCCCGACCACGGGTGCTGTCTGTACAAAGTTTGCACGTTCCCCCCATGAACTGCGTGGGCTTTCTCCGGGTGCTCTGGTTTCCTCCCACACTCCAAGGATGTAGAGGTTTGCAGATTAATTGGCTTTGGGGGAAAAAAAAAGTAAATTGTCCCTAGTGTGTAGAACAGTGTTAGTGTATAGAGGAAGGGTTTCGGCCCGAAACATTGCCTATTTCCTTCGCTCCATAGATGCTGCCGCACCCGCTGAGTTTCTCCAGCACCTTTGTCTACCTTAGTGATGGTTGGTCGTCGTGGACTCGGTGGGCTGAGGTTTCCACGCTGCATCTCTAAACTAAACTGAACTCAAATAAATGGCACAAGGGAATCTGTGAGGTGTCGATCTGTAGGAGCCCCAGACAGGTTTAGAGCCTCGCAAGGGGATAGGTTTGCATTGCATGCTGAAACTTGTGATGGTGAATGTCAGCCAAGAGACTCATTTCAGAGTGGATTTGTTGTTCCAATTCCTTCAGGCAACATCCGTTCTCTTGTTGTCATCTGCCTCTCCTTCCCTTGTGAAGACTTTGGCCTTAATTAGGTTACTCACACTTAATGGCTCAGTGCCAGCAAGGCACTCGCAACCAATGGTACCCCCCTCCCCCCCCCCCCCCAGAGCAGATTTTGTTTTGTTTAGTTTAGAGATATAGCATAGAAACAGGCCCTTCGGCCCACCGAGTCCATGCCGACCAGCGATCCCTACACACACTGTGGACAATTCACATTTATACTTATAGAAACTTACCAAATTCTTAAAGGGCTGGACAGGCTAGATGCAGGAAGATTGTTCCCGATGTTGGGGAAGTCCAGAACTAGGAGTCACAGTTCAAGGATAAGGGGGAAATCTTTTAGGACCAAGATGAGAAAAACATTTTTTACACAGAGAGTGGTGAATCTGTGGAATTCTCTGCCACAGAAGGTAGTTGAGGCCACAGTTCATTGGCTATATTTAAGAGGAAGTTAGATGTGGCCCTTGTGGCTAAAGGGATCAGCGGGTATGGAGAGAAGGCAGGTACAGGATACTGAGTTGGATGATCAGCCATGATCATATTGAATGGCGGTGCAGGCTCGAAGGGCTGAATGGCCTACTCCTGCACCTATTTTCTATGTTTCTATGTTTCTATGTTTCTATACTGAGCCAATTCACCTGCAAACCTGTTCGGCTTTGGAGTGTGGGAGGAAACTGAAGCACCCGGAGAAAGTCCGCGCAGTCATGAGGAGAACGTGCAAACTCCGTACAGACAGCACCCGCGGTCGGGATCGAAGAGTCAGCGAGATATTAGTTCGCAGAGAGAAACAATCTGTATCGTAAAGGTCGAAATAAATCCTAACGAAAGGGTACTTTGAAGAGAAGGGACTCTCTGTTCCACCACACACTGTAGCTTGCTGTATATGTCAGGAAGCAGAGATGCAGTTAGTCATTTATTATTGAACATTATCCCCAACTTTGCCTGTGTTGCATCATGTCTGAGTTTGATGAATAGATTGGTGATGCATTATTAATTTTCAATACCAGGCCAGGAGTGTTGTCAATTAGGGAGAGTGTCCGTAGTTTGATGGGGACTAAATGAGGAGCACTCACTACTGCACAGATACTTTAGCAATCGTTCATCACCGAGCAGGGGGAAGTGACAAACAAGAGGATCCGCAGTCTCCGCCTTGCATTCATTGCCCTGGCTCTTCCACAGCCAGTTGACCTTTGTATCCTGGGCTGAACGGCAGTAACTGCTGCAGAACTCCAGGGACCGGCGGGGGTCTCCACTCTGAGCTCCTCAATGTAACAACTTCAAACCAAGGGCGGCACGGTGGCGCAGCGGTAGAGTTGCGGCCAAAAATGCCCCTGTCCCACTTAGGAAACCTGAATGGGAAACCTCTGGAGACTTTGCGCCCCACCCAAAGTTTCCGTGCGGTTCCTGCAACCACCTGCAACCTCCGGGAACCGCACGGAAACCTTGGGTGGGGCGCAAAGTCTCCAGAGGTTTCCGTTCAGGTTTCCTAAGTGGGACAGGGGCATTATTTGAGAGTCCCGGGTTCGATCCTAACTACAGGTGCTTGTCTGTACGGAGTTTGCACGTTTGCGTGGGTTTTCTCCGGGCGCTCCGGTTTCCTCCCACACCAAAGACTTGTAGGTTAATTGGCTTTGGTGAAAAAAAGTTTATTGTCTCTAGTTAGGGTACAGGGTGATCGCTGGTCGGCGTGGGCTGAGGTTTCCACGCTGCATTCTCTAAACTAAACTAATTGTAATGTGCGGGGGTCGCGGCTCAGTGAATCCCTGGTGGGCCGAAGGGCCTGTTTTTGCTGTAGCTCTAAACTAAACTAAACATCCACAGGGAGATGCTGATGTAATGCCACTTTCCAGTTAAACAATAAAGAATCATTCCTAGCCGCATTGACATCATGTGTGGAGCAAATATCAATTTAAGGGAGATGTCCCTGCTTTTCTTGCAATGATCTAAAGTACTCGTGAATGAATCAGGCAGCCAGTGTCGCCTCTTCACATTATCTTTCTCCTTCCATGCAGCAGTCAATGCGTTCCGCACTTAATACCTAATACACAAATTTCTTAATTCAAGTTGAACAAAGCCAGTTCATGTCATCGGCAAGAACCTTTACGAGAGATTCCTGCCGGTCATTGGCTTTTCTGAAGGATGGTTTTTTTTCCCTGTAGTTCAATTTGAATTTTTTTGTTTTAACTTTTATGATGTTTCTCTCGAGGGAATCCTCGAAGGATGGTTTTAGTCTGATGCGTTGCTTATGGTTTTCTCATCTGGTGAGAAGATGGTGCCAATGATGCTAAGGCTGTGAGTCTAATCCTCACTCTGATTGGAAACACTGATTGAACTCACTGCTAGACTTCTCCTTGTTTCAAAGGACAAAGGACAAAGGACATTTATTGTCACATACACCATTTCTTGTGTGGTGAAATTTTAAGTTGCCGTTTGCAGCCCACCAATAAAAGTAAGACACCACATTAAAGAAGAATTTAACATAAAACATAAATGCATCTCCCCACAATGGTTCCCACTGTGAGGGAAGGCAACAAAGTCCAGTCCTTTCCCTCTTGTTCACCCCGTAGTCGGGGCCTATTTGAGGCCTCCGCAGTCACCACAACGGCAGCCCGATGTTTCAGGCCCTCTCGCCGGATGATGGAGCATCGGCTTCGGGAGAACACTCTTCAGCGGCTTGGATGTCTGGGGGGGTGGATACAATACAATACAATACAATACAATACAATACAATACAATACAATACAATACAATACAATATCGTTTATTTGTCATTTGAACTTCACATGAAGTTCAAATGAAATTTGGTTTCTGCAGTCATACAAGAAAAGAACCAAGACACACACCAACACAATTTACACAAACATCGCAACCTTCACGTGGTCCGCCCTGTTTCGACTAATGCAATCAACTCGACGTGCGCAAACGGAAGATCAAATAGAACAAGTTGTCCACAACTTTAGGCTGTCCACGCCACACGAAAGAAGAAGAAGAAGATGTCTGGAACGGCCGTTTGCTGCCAGAGACCACGGCTCCCGAAGTCCACAGGCCGCGCTGATCGGAGCTACAACACATGGCGGTCTCGGCGAGAGATCCCGGGCTCCACGGTGTTTAAAAGTCCGGCAGTACGCTCCGTAACCGCAGCTCCGCGATGTTGGGAGTCGGGGGTCTCATAGTGAGCCAAATGGCCTATTTCCATGTTGTATCTTTTTATAATTCTATAACTGCACGGCGTCTTTGCCTGTGAAGTACTCTGGATCATCCAGAGAACAAACAAGTGCCGCAAGAATATGACATAGAAGTTGTGATATCAGCTTCAGCATCCTTGTACACTGCTTCTATTCTACAGATTAGGAACAATTTACAGAAGCCCATTATTCCACAAACCTGCACATCTTTGGAGGGTGGGTGAAAACCGGAGCACTCAGTGAAAGACCATGCAGTCACAGGGAGAACGTACAAGCTCCATACAGCATCCCATGTTGTCAAGATTGAACCCAGGTCTGTGGCAGTGTTAAGGGCCTGTCCCACTTAGGCTATTTTTAGACGACTGCCGGCGACTGCCATCGTCGTAGCAGATTGCCGAAAAAAACGGCGACTGGACCCCCCCTTCGACATAAAATGTGAAATAGAATCATTACTTTAACACCAAAAAAAACCCCCGAAGTTAGCACCGGCGACAACCTACGTTAACCTGGCGACAACTACGACAGCACCTACGTCAGGAGAAGTCAAGCTACGCTCATTGGCGTCAAGCCCACTGTCGCCAACTGTCTCCGAAATTTTTTCACCGTGTTGAAAATCCAGCGGCGACCAGAAAGATGCTACAACCCTTTGGGCGACTGAGGAGACGACTCACGACCGTACAGGCGACACCCCGGCAACCGTGTGGCGACAGCCTAGTCGCCTGTAGTCGCCAAAAATATAGCCTACGTGGGCCAGGCGGCAACTCTACTGCTGCGCCACTGTGCTGACCAAATATTAACTTCGATCCTTTTTCTAAAAATGCTGCCTGACCTGCAGAGTATTTCTACCATTTCTGTCTTTAACAACTGATAATATTCTATCAGCTTTCCTATTTATTTACAGACCCTGCAAACTAGCCTTCTTGAAGTTGGGAGGGAGAGATAGTCAGCCATGATTGAATGGCGGTTGACTTGATGGGCCGAATGGCCTATTTCTGCTCCGATTACATGGACATGAACATGGGGGGGAGAGGGGAGTGCAGGGGAGAGATATCTTTAAGTTTTGCCTTCCATCACAGTGAGGAGGACTCACTGTGATGGATGTTTATGTGAATTGAATTGTGTTGGTGTGTGTCTTGGTTCTTTTTTTGTATGGCTGCAGAAACCAAATTTCGTTTGAACCTCAATGAGGTTCAAATGATAATAAAAGGTATTGTATTGTATTGTATTGTATGAAGTTATGTATTAGATTCCTCTGAATCTTAAAGTTCTCCAACCTCCTTCGTTTGGATAATTTGATTCTTATTTTCAATTGTTCCTGCAAACATGTATCATTTCACATCTCCCTACATTATACTCAGTCTGAAGAAGAGTCTCGACCCAGATCATCACCATGTCTTTCTCTCCAGAGATGCTGCCTATCCCGCTGAGTCATTTTGTGTCTATCTTCGGTGTAAGCCGGCATCTGCAGTTCCTTCCAATACATTATACTCCGCTTGCCACATCTTTTCCCCACTGCCTTAGTGTCTGTGTTGTCTTCTCTATCCTCTTCACAACTTACGTTGCAGACTTACTTGGGTGGGTGGCGCGACTTTCGTCAGCAGCGGCCTCTGCAGTCCGTCTGCGTTTTTATTATTTTATGTCTATGTTTTGATGTAGTTTTTTGTTATTTTTTGTTGGGGTATGTGTGTGGGGGGGATGGGGGTGGTGGGTGGTGGGGGGTGGGGGGTAACTTTTAAATCTCTCCCTGCACGGGAGACCCGACCTTTTCTTTGTCGGGTCTCCGTTGTCGTTGGGGCTGCAACGAGGAGCGGCCTCCAACAGGAAGACCGGGGGCTGTAGTGCCGACTGCTCACCTCACCGTCGCGGAGCTGGCCGAGTCCAGAGCGGGTGGAGCGGTGGTGGACGCTGCTGCGACCCGACCCCCGGAGATTCGGTGGCTGCAACTGCGGGTTTGGCGGACGGCGGCACCGGGAGCCCGCGGGTCCCTGGAGGGAGACCGCTTTTCAGGGCTCCCGCAACGGCGACTTCTCCCGCCCGAGTTGCGGGGTTGAAGAGCTCCTGGAGCGGGGCCTTACACCATCGCCCCGCGCGGCTTGGAATGGCCGCGGGACTCTGCGAGCGCACGCCGGGGGCTCTAACACCAAGACCCGGTGCGCGACCTTGCATCACCCGGCGTGGCTTTAATGGCCGCGGGACAATTGCCATCGCCAGCCGGGGGCTTTGACTTTGACTCTGACATCGGGGGGGGAGAGTGCAGTGGAGAGATAAGTTTTTTTGGCCTTCCATCACAGCAATGTGATGGATGTTTATGTAAATTATGTTGTGTCTTGGGTCTATTTGTTTGTAATGTATGGCTGCAGAAACGACATTTCGTTTGGACCTCAAGGGGTCCAAATGACAATAAATTGAATTGTATTGTATTGTATTGTATTGTACTTTGTGTCACCAGTAAATTTAACAACCAAAGTTACATTCAAGCAAAACTGTGGGAAGTTGTGGTCCCATCAACAATGCCTGGCCTCCCTGTGTTATCGCTGTTGATTTGAGTTGCACTACATCAAGCCTCCTCCCCTTGTTCGTTCTAAAATTGCTTTCAGTGCCACCTGACTCCTCTCTTGGCCATTTCTGATTTATTCTCTTCAGTGGACTGTCAGTCTTATTTCCTGACCCTGACCCTGGATTTTGACCCCTCACCCCGATCCCTTCATGAAAATGAAATTATCGCATCGAGTTCTGCAAAATGCCTTCCACGTCCTTCCTTTAACTGCGGTTCCAGGGGACATAGGGGACCCTTTAGCAAGAAAGGATGGGGCTTAATAGACGAGTTGTTGTGGCAGGCAACACATTCCACTTCAGCTGATCAATCATTGCCGGGAAACAAACAGCACTCCAAGTTTGTGCGCTGAGCCTGATGTGCTATAAAGCCACAATTAGTGTCAAGCACTAAAACCCATTAACTTATGCATTAGACCTGCGTTCATCCCATTGTGACTGAGAAAGCTCTACCTTACTGACCAGGGGGACCTACCTTCATCACTGCAGGATAGAGTGGGCAGGCAAAGACTCAAGGGGCTTACAGCACTGAAGATGCTTGGGTCTGGTGTGCCTCTGGCGCATCTGGATTGTTGGCAGAATCCGGTAACTCTAACTCCATTTCTACGCGCTTCTTCCCCCCCCCCCCCCCCCCCCCACCCCCCCCCCCCCCCCCCCCGCTCCTTTATATTCCCACTTTTTTAATTCTCCGGGTGATTGCCCTCGCAAATAGTTTTTTTCTTTCTATTGATTCACCCGTCTTTAGTACTTTAGTAATTTACAACATGGATTCGCACGCACACCGAGTCCATGCAGACCAGCCATTACCCCGTATACGAGTACTATTCCCACACACTGGGGGAAATATACAATTTTTTACTGAAGCTAATCGACCTACAAACCCGCATGTCTTAGTGTGGGAAGAAACCGGAGCGCCCGAGGAAAACCCGCGCAGTCGCACGGAGAACGTACAAACTCCAAACAGACAGCACCCGTAGCCAGGATCGAACCCGGGCCTCTGGCGCTGTAATGCCCCTGTCCCACTTAGGAAACCTGAACGGGAACCTCTGGAGACTTTGCGCCCCACCCAAGGTTTCCGTGCGGTTCCCGGAGGTTCCCGGAGGTTTTTGTCAGTCTTCCTACCTGCTTCCACTACCTGCAACCTCCGGCAACCACCTGCAACCTCCGGAAACCTTGGGCGGGGCGCAAAGTCTCCAGAGGTTTCCATTCAGGTTTCCTAAGTGGGACAGGGGTATTAAGGGAGCAGCTCTACCGCTGCGCCACTCTGCCGCCCATTTTTCTGACGAGATACATTTATAATCGTTTGGAGATAAGCCTGCACTATTTAGAAAGAAGAAAGCTCAGGACATCCCACAGCACTCCATAGCCAATGAGACTTTTTCCCTATTGAAGTGCATTCTCTTTGTTAATGTGGTAAAAACACAGAAGTTGTTTTGCATTCTGCTCAGTCCAACACACAGCAGTAAGATCTTATGAAATCACGAGAGGCATAGATAGGGTAGATAGTCAGAACCTTCTATCCAAGGTGGAAATATCAAAGTGTTTAAGAAGGAACTGCAGATGCTGGAAAATCGAAGGTACACAAAAATGCTGGAGAAACTCAGCGGGTGCAGCAGCATCTATGGAGCGAAGGAAATAGACAACGTTTCGGGCCTGAAGAAGGGTTTCGGCCCAAAACATTGCCTATCTCCTTCGCTCCATGGATGCTGCTGCACCCGCTGAGTTTCTCCAGCATTTTTGTGTACCGTGGGAATATCAAATACTAGAGGGTATAGCTGCATTGTGAGAATGGGCAAAGTTTAAAGGAGATGCGCGAGGACATTTTGTTTACAGAGGGTGTGTGTCCGGCATTCTGCCTGGGGTAGTGGTGGAGGCTGATACGATGGTGGGGTTTAGGAGACTTTTGGATGGGTGCATGGATATGCAGGGATTGGAGGGATATGGATTATGTAATAATAATAATAATAATGGATGGGATTTATATAGCGCCTTTCTAATACTCAAGGCGCTTTACATCGCATTATTCATTCACTCCTCAGTCACACTCGGTGGTGGTAAGCTACTTCTGTAGCCACAGCTGCCCTGGGGCAGACTGACGGAAGCGTGGCTGCCATTCTGCGCCTACGGCCCCTCCGACCACCACTAATCACTCACACACATTCACACACATTCACACACAGGCAAAGGTGGGTGAAGTGTCTTGCCCAAGGACACAACGACAGTATGCACTCCAAGCGGGATTCGAACCGGCTACCTTCTCTCCGCCAGCCGAACACTTAGCCCATTGTGCCATCTGTCGTCCCATGTAAGAGTCTTGGCATCATGTTTGGCACAGACATTGTGGGCCGAAGGGCCTGTTCCTGTGCTGTACTGTTCTATATTCTATAGCCAGATGGTCTGTTTTGGGGCATTCTTTTGGAGAATTAACATTGACCTGTGGACTCATAACCTGATGGTTGAGATTAGTGCTGTGTAGTGTGCAAGAGCTTGATGGATGTTGGGAAGAAGCTATTCTAGAAGTTGGTGGTCACAGTTTTCTGACTCCTTTCCCTTCTTCCCAATGGCAGGTGTGAAACGGGAGCGTGACCATGGTGGTGTGGGCTCTTTGAAGAAACTGGCTATCTGTTCGAGGCAGCAACTCCAGTAAATCCCTTCGATGGTGGGGAGGTCAGAACCAGTGATGGACCGGGCACTGTCCACCCCTCTTTGTAATCTGTAGGAAGGAACTGCAGATGCTGGTTTAAACCGAAGATAGACACAAAAAGCTGGAGCAACTCAGCGGGACAGGCAGCATCTCTGGAGAGAAGGAATGGTTGACGTCTCGGGCCTTGATCTGAAACGTCACCCATTCCTTCTCTCCAAAGATGCTGCCTGTCCCGCTGAGTTACTCCAGCTTTTTGTGTCTACTCTTTGTAATCTCTTTGGCCGGAGTACCAGAGCGCCAGCCACAGGGGGCAAATTCGGCGCGGAAGTCCCGATGAGGTTGAGACTGGCCGCCTCACCCGGCCTAGGCCCCACATTTTTGGGGAGACATGGGGGGAGGAGGGGAGGGGGGGATTTCAAGTGCGTTCTCGTGATTTAGTCCTGTATCATGTAGGTGCCGGATCACCAATTGCCGGAAAATCGGTGGTGGACCTGTATTGAGATAGAGAATCAACCATGATAGGACTGAGTGGCATAGAGGCTTGAAGGGCCTGTTGCCCTGCTCCGACTCCTGTTTTCCTAATTATTTATGTTCTATAATTCGCTGTTGTTAGTGGGAGTTTTTGGCGAGTACACAAACAGTTGGTTTGTCTGCATTTAATAGGTAATTCATCGGGATGCTCTCAATCTGTTTAGAGATATCTAATGTGAATCCATTAGGTCGACTCAGTAGAAACTACTCCCCCAGTCGTCATGTTGCAGAGTTGTGCATCAGAGATTCTTGTTTACACTTTGTATCCACAATCGTCACCCTGATCTGGAAGTTAAAGCCTCCACCAATAACCTACACTGAGATGTCAAATTAGACCCTTGCATCTTGTGGCTTCTTTCTTCTTTTATTCGTCAAAAAAATGTATTCAATTAATAAAAAGTAATATTTACAATATAATAAAACAAAACAGAACCCACCACCATAATACAAGACAAACAAATATACTAAATAAACTACTCTACAGCTATGTGACAAGGATGCATTCCACCTCCAGCGGTCCCGGATATGAGCCAGGGGGCACGTGGACAGCGAGTAGTCCCTCTCTCACACCACCCGGGCACGGACGTAACCCCGGAAAAGGTGCGGGCAGGATGGCCAGCTTGGCCAGGCCCAGGAGCAACCCAAACCAGGATATCTTAGGCCCTGCCCTCTCCCCTACGTTGCATCTTGTGGCTTGGAGTTGTAGCCTCGAACCTAAGGCCAATGAACCGTGAGGGCAGAATAATACATTCTGATGATGATGATGGTATTCTATTGTCACCTGCATTTACAGCTCAGTTTATTGTCACGTGTACCGAGGTACAGTGAAAAGCTTTAGTTGCGTGTGACCAGCCAGCAGAAAGACAGTAGATGATTACAATCGAGCCATTCACAGTGTACAGATACGTGGTAAGGGATAAACGTTGAGTGCAAGGTGAAGCCAGCGAAGTCCGGTCAAGGATAGCCCGAGGTCATAAAGTCATAAGGAATAGTAGCAGAATTAGGCCATTCGGCCCATCAAGCCTACGACACCATTCAATGGCAGATCTACCTCTCCCTCCTGACCTCATTATCCTGCCTTCTCCCCATAACCAGCTAGGTGCAGTGAAATTTTTTTTTTGCACACAAAGTACACAAAAGAGTTACAAAAAAGTACTCCTCCCTTCATCGTCCTCCCCCCCCCCACCCGCCGGATCCCCCCTTTGGTCTCAGCGGCCTCCAACCACCTTCCCATGCCCGGGTTCCCCTTTGTTCTCAGTGACGCAGATTGTCCACCTCGGCCTGAGCTGAGATGTTCTGAGGGAAGGCAGGGCCCGTTCAATACTTCAGCTCAGCTTGCTCCTAGATTATTTTGCTTCTGTTCCCTTGGTTCTGGTCCCTGGGTAAGGTGGGCATTGCATCCCATTTGAAGCGCACTGGAGCCCATTTCATGCTGACTCCAACACGTGGCCCAGGAATCTCCCCAGGGAAATGGGGTACGGATATCTGGCCAAGCCAAGCGGAGACTGCCGGCCTTGTCCAGCCCAGGGCTGATATCACAAAGGGTGATTCAGCACCATACACTGGAATGAGTCAGCAGCTTCGGGCGGGGGAACAAGGAGCTTCTGTTGAACAAGCGTGTGTTACAGCTTGGTGATGAGCTATGTCGATGGGCTCAGGCCTGTCCCTGCATCAGATGGTAAAGAAGTGTTGACACTGTTGCATTCTGCTCCTTTTCTACTGAAGCTGAGTGGGGGGGGGGGGGGCTTAATTCAACGGAATGAAACTGATAATAGACACTAAAAGCTGGAGTAACTCAGCGGGACAGGCAGCATCCCTGGAGAGAAGGGATGGAACTGATACGTGGCAGCTCACAGTCTCGGCCGAGCTTTCCAAATAAACGTCTGGCCCAATAAAAAATTACCAGTCAGACGTCCAATGTTTTCATTTGCTATCTGGTCGTTAGTTCAGTTTAGTTTAGAGATACAGTGGTGAAAGGCCCTTCGGCCCACCGAGCCTGCACCGACCAGTGATCCCCGCTGGAGTCAGGATCGAACCCGGGCTCTGGCACTGTAAGGCAGTAGCCCTACCGATGTGCCTTGTTTATCGTTTGAATAAAAAAAAAATTACATTCTCTGATACCTGTACATTGTTTTTAAATAATTGAGGACACAGCTGTAGGCCGTGCCAAGGATTTGCTGCTTCCGCGCTGATTTTTTGCACGCAGCTCAGAGGAGCCTTTAGTATCCCTGAGTCTCCGAGCCTCTCAAATGAGAAATGGCCAATGTCTAAACAACTTCCTTCCAGTGTTAATGGCTTTATGCGGTTTTAATCATCTCCAAAGCCCATGATGCGACTGACTAAACACCAACCAACAGCAAACCATTGAATACAAAATGAGCTGTGCATCCCACTTTCAATGCAATATATAATAAAGAATGACGATGTCAACAATTTGCATTTATATAGGATTTTTAA
Source organism: Amblyraja radiata (assembly GCF_010909765.2). Taxonomy (NCBI): domain Eukaryota; kingdom Metazoa; phylum Chordata; class Chondrichthyes; order Rajiformes; family Rajidae; genus Amblyraja; species Amblyraja radiata. The sequence goes on along the minus strand of NC_045976.1, from coordinate 37,262,671 downwards.
ATGCAGCAAAACATCCCAAGGTGCTTAACAAGTGCGTTGTATCCAAAAAGCAGCACTCTGCCACGCAAAAGCTCGTTTAGCTGGATCAAAGGGGGGGAGGTTTTAAGGAGCAGTCTGTCGGGAGGAGAGAGAGGTTCAGAGATGGTTCAGAGTTAGGCCAAGAGCAGAAAATATCATGGTCACCAACGGTTGAACAATGACATTCGGGAATTTGCAACTGACCAGTACTGATTGAGCACATTTGGGCGGCACTGTGGCGCAGCGGTAGAGTTGCTGCCTTATTATGCCCCTGTCCCACTTAGGAAACCTGAACGGAAACCTCTGGAGACTTTGCGCCCCACCCAAGGTTTCCGTGCGGTTCCCGGAGGTTCCCGGAGGTTTTTGTCAGTCTCCCTACCTGCTTCCACTACCTGCAACCTCCGGCAACCACCTGCAACCTCCGGGAACCGCACGGAAACCTTGGGTGGGACGCAAAGCCTCCAGAGGTTTCCGTTCAGGTTTCCTAAGTGGGACAGGGGCATAACAGCGCCAGAGACTTGGGTTCGATCCTGACTACAGGTGATGTCTCATTTAGTTTAGTTTAGTTTGGAGATACAGCGCGGAGAAAGGCCCTTCGACCAAGCGAGTCCGTACCGAACAGCGATCCCAGCACATTAACACTATCCAACACACTAGGGCCAATTACTACATTTGTACCAAGCTAAATAACCTACAAACCTGCACGTCTTTGGAGGAATGTGGGAGGAGACTAAAGTTCTCGGAGAAACCCCACACAGGTGACGGGGAGAATGTACAAACTCCGTTCAGACATAGCCACCGTAGCCAGGAACAAACTCGGGTCTGTGTGAGCACCAAATATCCTGCTATAGGATCTTTGGTGAGCACTGCAAGGCAGTAGCTCTACCACTGCGCCACTGTGACACCCATCATGTTGAATCTGCAGGTACACAAAAATGCTGGAGAAACTCAGCGGGTGCGGCAACATCTATGGAGCGAAGGAAATAGGCGACGTTTCGGGCCGAAACCCTTCTTCAGACTGATCTTCCAGCATCTGCAGTTCCTTCTTGAACAACATGTTGAATCTGCATTTGTGCGCGTATGCATGGACGCGTGTATAATAATAATAATAATAATAAATTTTATTTATGGGCGCCTTTCAAGAGTCTCAAGGACACCTGTATGCATGTGTGCGTGAGTGTGTGTGTCGGAGAGCGCGTGTATCGATATATGAGTGCGCAGATGTGAGGGGTGAGTGTGTCTGCTTGTGTAAATCTGTGTGTGCATTCATGTGTGAGTTATCTGTGTGAGTGTGCGTATCTCTGAGTGCATAGCTGTAATTCACGTTATTCATGTGTATGTACACGGTGAATGGATCGATTGTAATCATGTGTTGTCTTTCCGCTGACTGGATAGCATGCAACAAAAGCTTTACACTGTACCTCAGTACACGTGACAATAAACTAAACTCAATAACCCATACACATACACTGTTGCCGGACACAGTAAGCTCCTAATGCTGCCCCTGTCCCACTTGGGAAACCTGAACGGAAACCTCTGGAGACTTTGCGCCCCGCCCAAGGTTTCCGTGCGGTTCCCGGAGGTTGCAGGTGGTTGCCGGAGGTTGCAGGTAGTGGAAGCAGGTAGGAAGACTGACAAAAACCTCCGGGAACCGCACGGAAACCTTGGGTGGGGCCCAAAGTCTCCAGAGGTTTCCGTCCAGGTTTCCTAAGTGGGACAGGGGCATATTACACTTTCACCAAGCAACAATTCACATCGGGAAAGAGAAAAAATCTCCACTTCACAGTGCGCTGGCTCTGAATGGCAGCTTTTTTTGAGGAAGGGGACAGGTAACATTCCTCCTCAAAGGACAACAAGGCCATTATAATCAATATTATTTACTGCATTTAATCTGCCAGACTCTGAACTTCCCTTGTTACTTCAGTCCCCACCAGTGCTTTTATCAGTGGCTACATTTTATGTGTAAGTCGGCTCCCACTGAGCTGTTTTGCATTGATAATGGCATAAGTCATTGAATTTTGCATTTTCCTTGATAATGCATAAATATATTTAAATAATGTAGTTATGCTGTTGGGTTTCACGGGTCCCGGCGGACCTTGGAACCAGCAGTCTAAACTCATTTGGTGCCGGATTAGTAAGATATCAAGTTATCAAGCTGGCTTCTCCCAGCTTTCTCTCATTTTCCACTTTAGAAACATCGAAAATAGGTGCAGACAGAGGCCATTTGGTCCTTCAAGCCAGCACCGCTGTTCATTGTGATCGATTCCCACTCGGGCATATCCAATATGCTTGAAATGTGAGAAGCAAAATCTGTTCTTTCTTTGTAAAACTGAGGATAATATTGCAGTGATAATTACAATGTCATAATTTAATTCTTTTTATGGCAATGATGTACACATGGAGTGATACAGCGTGGAAACAGGCCCTTCGGCCAAACCTGTCCAAACTGCCCAACATGTCCCATCTATATTAGTCCTACCTGCCCACGTTTGGCCCATATCCCTCTAAATCTGTCCTATCTATTGGGATAGTACCTGCCTCAACTAATAGTACCTGCCTCAGAGGAGGTAATCAACTACCTCCTCTGGCAGCTCGTTCATTACACCTACCACCCTTTGTATGAAAACATTACCCTTCAGATTCCTATTAAATCTTTCACCCCTCCCTTTAAACTTATGTCCTCTGGTCCTCGATTCCCCTACTCCTACCTGATCTTCTCTCATGATTTTGTACACCTCTATAAGATCACCCCTCATCCTCCAAGGAACAGTGTGAATCCACGTGTGAATCTTTCATGTGGGTGTATGTGCAAGTGTGTATGTGAGTGTTTAGTTCAAAGTGGTACAGCACGGAAACAGGCCCTTTGGCCCATCGAGTCTGCACCGACCAGTGACCCCCGCACATTAACACTATCCTACACACTGGGGACAATTTTTGTAATTTATACCAAGCCAATTAACTTACCAACTTGTTTAAGAAGGAACAGCAAATGCTGGAAAATCGAAGGTGCGCAAAACTGCTGGAGAAACTCAGCGGGTGCAGCAGCATCTATGGAGCGAAGGAAATAGGCAACGTTTCGTGCCGAAACGTTGCCTATTTCCTTCGCTCCATAGATGCTGCTGCACCCGCTGAGTTTCTCCCGCAGTTTTGTGTACCTTAACCTACAAACCTGTACGCCTTTGGAGTGTGGGAGGAAACCGAAGCTGTGGAGAACCGGGATCTCTGGCACTGCAAGGCAGCAACTCTACCGCTGCGCCACTGTGCTGGTTTGCATTCACTTCATGATACCAATGTACACTTGACAAAAATGACGATAATGCACTGAAGCAGGCCGACAGGACCAGTGGCCTGGTGTTGAGAACAGCCCCAGCATCAAATGTAATTGCGCTGAAATAACTGATTAAAGCCGCTGCCTCTGTATATTAATCCTGGGATTTAACAATAAAAAATAAATTGGTTTATCAAATTCACTGGCTGCTTTGTGTATGGCAGGCAATATTGAAGATCATAGTTCAGGCTCCACGTATAATTTGCCAAGCTGAAATGTCCTCCCTCTATATCCTTTAATTAATTACACAAAATTTATGAGCATTTATTTAATTAATATCAGTAGAGCAAGGGTGCTGGTTAAATGTGAAGTCTGACTCACTAAGTGAATATATTAAAAGGTAATTGTCCTAAAGGGCTCAGGGTTTCAGGCAAGATCACTTGCACCTCCTCCAACCTCATCTACTGTATCCGCTGTTCCAGGTGTACCGGCGAGACCAAGCGCAGGCTCTGCTATCGTTACGCTGAGCACCTCCGTTCAGTTTTGATTTTTTTTGATTTGATTTGATTTGATTCAATTTATTGTCATTGCACTTTTCAGTGCAACGAAATGGTTTAGCCTGCAGTCATAACATAGAATAAATAACAAACACTCAACACAGTTTAAAGTCCCAAAGTCATTGTCTCTTCCCTCCTTGCTCTCCCTCTGCTCTGAGGCAATCCAAGCCTCCGGTGTTGTGACCCCGCCGGGTGATGGTAGGTAAGTCCCGCGGCTGAATCCGTGCTCCGCAAACGGGCCGGTTCAAACTCCGCGGCCCGCGGCGGTCGAAGCTGCCGCCCTCCAGTCCAGCGGACGCAGCTGTAGTTGCGGGAGCTCCGGAAAACAGAACTCGAGCTCCCGATAATGTCGTCCACTGGCCCGCGGCCGAGCCTCCGAGGCTCCAAAGTCGGGTCGGAAGTTGGGTCGCACCGCAACCACAGCCCCGAAGTCGGCCAGCCTCGTGTTGGTAAGTCCTGGCTCTGCCTCCGCAGCCTCGAGGTCGGTCGCTGTTGGAGGCTGCCAGCTCCGCGATAGGCCTCAGCGCAGACGGACATGGAGACGGGGGATACGACAGGAAAGGTCGCACTCCCCCCCCCGAAGGAAGAGTCAAAAAACATGTTACACCCACCCCCCCCCACACATACTCAACTAAATAAACCGAAATAAACTGTAAAAACGGGACAAGAGAAAACAAAAAACAGAAAAGACAAACGGACTGCAGGCGAGCCGCAGCTGCAAGGCAACGCCGCCACTTTCAGTCCGTCTTAACCAACCTGATCTCCCGGTGGCCCAGCACTTCAACTCCCCCTCCCATTCCCAAATCTGACTTTTCTGTCCTGGGCCTCCTCCATTGTCAGAGTGAGGCCCAGCGCAAATTGGAGGAACAGCACCTCATGTTTCACTTGGGGCATCTTACACCCCAACAGAGATAGACACAAAAAACTGGAGCAACTCAGCGGGTCAGACAGTATCTCTGGAGAAAAAGGAATAGGTGACATTTTAGGTTGAGATGTACAACCCAGCGGTATGAATATTGATTTCTCTAACTTCAAGTAGCCTTTGCATTCCCTCTCTTTCCGTCCCTCCGCCCACCCTAGTCCTCTTACTAATTTCACCGTTTGTATTCTTTCATTATCACCCCGACCCCAGCCAACAATGGACCATTGTGGGCTTCACTTTTTGTATTGTATTATATTGTATTCAAATTTATTGTCATTGTCTCAGTTAGAGACAACGAAATGAATTTCCCTTACAGGCAGTATCATAAAAATAAAAATAAATAAATAATAATAAATAATAAAACATATTAAAAATAAAATAAAATTTAAAAAAAAAGCACAAACACTGAAAGTCCACGACACAACATAACACAGTTGCACCAAGGTGAGGAAGGCACCATAGTCCAGCCAGCCTCCCCTCCGTTCTTCCCAGTTGTTCACTCGTGGTCGAGGCCTTCCTGAGTTATCGATGCAGGTGCTGCTTTCTTTTGTACTTTCCCCCTCCCTGACTCTCAGTCTGTAGAATAGAATAGAATAGAATAGAATGCCTTTTATTGTCATTCAAACAAACTAAAGTTTGAACAAAATTTTGTTCCCTGCAGCCATAACAGCAAAAAAAACCCAAAAAACACACAATTCACACAGTTCTGCACAAACATCCATCACAGTGAATCTCCAAACACCTCCTCACTGTGATGGAAGGCAAGAGTCTTATCTGTCCCTGTTCTTCTCCCGCAGTCAGGCAGTCAAATTGCTGCATCGAGGCTCTTGTTAAAGCCCCCGGCGGGCGATGGTAAGTCCCGCGGCCGATTAAGCCGCGTCGGCCGATGACGAGCTCTGCAACAGGCCGATTCAAACCCCACGATTCGGGGCGGGTGAAGTTGCCGTTGCGGGAGCTCCCGAAAATCGGTCTCCCACCAGGGGCCTGCGAGCTCTCGATGTTCACGTCCACGGGGCCTGCGGCCGAAGCTGCCGAAGCTCCGAAGTCGGGTGGCAGCCACAGCGTCACCACAGCCTCCGAAGTCAGCCAGCTCCGTGATGGTAAGTCCACAGGCTCTGCGACCGGAGCCAATAATGCCGATTCCAGTTTGGAGGCCGCCAGCTCCACGATGTTAAGCCCCAGCGAAATGGAGACACGACAAAGAAAAGGTCGCGTCCCCGTTCAAGGAAGAGATTTTAAAAGTTTCCCCCACCCCCCACATATACACAACTAAAAATAAACCAAAAACATACCTTTAACAAGGCAAAATAAAAAGACAAAAAGAAAAAAGACGAAAAGAAAAAAGACAAACGGACAATCGAGCCGTCCACAGCGTACAGGAGAAATGTTGCTGTAGGAGTAGAAATTTAAAAGAGTGGAGCGATTGTAATGCGTGACTGCAGAAGATCCACGTAGGTGACCAGCACACATAGAGTCGCCTGGATCAATGGCTGACTCTTAAATGACCTCTGCGGTAGTCTTGCAAGTCATATCCCCGTCTCAAATCACAGAGGGATTCGAGAAGGCATCTCTCCAACACCTTGTGAAGGGGGTGGACAATGAATGTTGGGCTTGTCCGTAATGCTCACAACTGCGAATGAGTCTTCTTCTTCTCCTGTCCATCTTGTTACAAATGTTGGCCTCGCTCTCATCGTCTGTCCTGAAAAGGACGCAAGCTTCCGGCGACAATCAGTGGGAGCCATCACTCATCGCAATCGGTGGTAGCAGAGTTAGCTCGGGATACTTCCAGTTTCCAGCCCCACGACCTGGACGCTTCTGCTATGGGGCCACTGCGAATGAGTACAAAGAGATTACAGAGAGTTATAGCCACTGCCCCAGTCCATCACATCTACTGACCTCCCCATCAGCAAAGGCATCTGCAGGAGGTGCTTCCTCAAAAAGGCATCATCAAATCACCCTGGCCATGTTCTCATTTCACTCCTACCATCGAGAAAAAGGTCCACAAGTCTGAAAACCGTGACCACCAGGTTCAAGAAGATTCTTCCCAACAACCATCGGGCTCAAGTTCAAGTTCAAGTTCTTGTCTTGAACTCGAGTTTATTGTCATGTGTCCCTGTATAGGACAATTAAATTCATGCTTTGCTTCAGCACACAGAACATAGTAGGCATTTACTACAAAACAGATAAGTGTGTCCATATACCATGATATAAATATATACACACATGAATAAATAAACTGATATAGTGCAAATAACAGAAAATGGGTTATTAATAATCAGAGTTTTGTCCGAGCCAGGTTTAATAGCCTGATGGCTGTGGGGAAGTAGCTATTCCTGAACCTGGTTGTTGCAGTCTTCAGGCTCCTGTACCTTCTACCTGAAGGTAGCAGGGAGATGAGTGTGTGGCCAGGATGGTGTGGGTCTTTGATGATACTGCCAGCCTTTTTGAGGCAGCGACTGCGATAACACAAAACCATCAACAATAAGCTTGGTTGCACTAAAGACTTAGTGGTATTTAATATTAGGGTTATCAATTTATTGAATTATCTCTTATTGTATATTATTTATTATGTTTATTGGTCTGTTATACTGCTGCAAGTAAGAATGTCATTGTTCTGTTGTCTGTACATATGACTTTAGACTTCAGAGATACAACGCAGAAACAGGCCCTCCGGCCTACCAAGGCCGCGCCGACAAGCGATCCCCGCACACTAACACTATCCTATACACTAGGGGCAATTTACAATTTTTTACCGAAGCCAATTAACCTACAAACCTGCACGTCTTTGGAGTGTGGGGTGAAACCGGAGCACCCAGAGAAAACCCACGCAGTCACAGGGAGAACGTACAAACTCTGCACCCGTCGTCAGGATCGAACCTGGGTCACTGGCTCTGTGAGGCAGCAACTCGACCATCGCACCACTTTGCCACCTCTAAGCAATTAAACATTCTTGACTCTGTGACTTATCATTGAAGGGTCCTTTTTTAATGGAGTTCCAGTGTTCTGCATCCTTTGTGGCAGATGGGATGAGCTACCTTTAACTGATTAATCCTGGGGAAAGACTTTCCCTGAATCCACCCCCACTGAATTCTTACAGCCATTTAAATGTCTTTAGCTGGATCATTCTGCCAACTTGAGTCCCATAGTTGAGCAAAGGCAGGCCAAGAGAAACGAACAAAGTCCTGTCTGTCATGCTGTCAGTTCATACTGCCTGAAGAAAGTCTGCAGAAAGTCAGGAAGAAGACTTTTGTTTAAACGTAGTCAATGACATCCTTTATCACGAGGAATTAGCTAGTCAAGTCACACAGCCCATAATCCTTGAATTATGTTGCAAAGCAATTTCTTTGAATCAGCTCGAAAAGAGATTTTCCCTTCTGGAGTATTTAATCTTTTGACTCCGAGCAGGGTTTATTTTAAACTGGACCAGTGATAGGATTTCTAATTAGATCAGCGGAAGTGAAACATTGGCAAGTTTCAGAGCTGTGTTCCAGTAGTGGGGAGGGTAAGTTGGGACCGCCAGCGATCTGTCTGGCTGCTGGCAAAGGGTCTGCAGTGACCCAGACATAAATATATATATATATATATATACATGTGTCTAATTTACAGTATACTGTTTACCCCATAATGAGAGCTTCAAATGCAAGGTAGAAAGAACACACAAGAAAGCTTCAGTGTGAGAAGTTAATTCATGATCACAATTGGGAACGGTGTGTGTGTGTGTGTGTGTGTGTGTGTGTGTGTGTGTGTGTGTGTGTGTGTGTGTGTGTGTGTGTGTGTGTATGTGTGTGTGTGTGTGTGTGTGTGTGTGTGTGTGTGTGTGTGTGTGTGTGCGTGTATGTGTGTGTGTGTGTGTGTGTGTGTGTGTGTGTGTGTGTGTGTGTGTGTGTGTGTGTGTGTGTGTGTGTGTGTGTGTGTGTGTGTGTGTCTGTCTGTGTGTGTGTGTGTGTGTGTGTGTGTGTGTGTGTGTGTGTGTGTGTCTGTGTGTGTGTGTGTGTGTGTGTGTGTGTGTGTGTGTGTGTGTGTGTGTGTGTGTGTGTGTGCCTGTGTGCACGTGTGTGTGTCTGTGTGTATGTGTGAGTGTGAGTGTGTGTGTGTGTGTGTGTGCGTGTGTGTATGTGTGTGCGTGTGTGCGTATGTATGTATGCATGTGAGTGTGTGGATGTGTGTGTGCATGTGTGCGGCGTGTGCATGCATGTGTATGCATCTGAGTGTGTAGATGCGTGTGAGCGTGTTTGAATGTGTGCAAGTGCGTGTGTACGTGTGTGTGTGCATGTGAGCATGTGCACGTATGTGTGTGAGTGAGCGTGCAAGTGTGTACTTGTGAGTGTGTGAGCGTGTGTGTTTGAGTATGTGTGTACACGTATCTGTATGTGAGTGAGCACATGTGTGTGAGAGCGCGTGAGTGTGTGCATGTGAATGCGTGCGTGTGAGTGTGCATGTGTAGTGTACATGTGAGTGGGTGTATGTGCACACATATGCCGCAGTTACGTAGTCATACCCTAAACTGTTCTGGTCACCCCATTACCACACTTCCACATCCTCAACAATTAGCCTAATTTAAGTGTAACTGAGGCAATTTTTTAGGCAAATACAGGTTACTAGGCTGTCGCCACACGGTTGCCGGGGTGTCGCCTGTATGGTCATGTGTGGTCTCCTCAGTCGCCCAAATAGTCGTAGCATCTTTCTGGTCGCCGCTGGATTTTCAACATGTTCACAACTTTTCGGCGACAGTGGGTTAACGCCAATGAGCCTAGCTTGACTTCTCTTGAAGTCGGTGCTGTCGTAGGTTTTCGCCAGGTGACATAGGTTGTCGGCAGTGCCGACTTCGGTGAATACCGTTGGCGACTTCCTACACCATTGACGGTACCGGCGACAACTGCCTTCAAGGTCGTAGCTTGTCGCGGGTGGACGTAGGTTGTCGTAGGTGTGGTCGTAATAATAATAATAAATTTTATTTAATGGGCACCTTTCAGACATCTCAAGGACACCTTACATAGTAATCGGAATAAAAACATATAATCGGAATATAACAAGTAATAAAGACATCACAGAGACACAAATTAAAAACAGAATTCAATCCAAAAACAGAAAATCAAAAACACAGTGTGAAGAGAGAGCAGCGGCAGCCAAAGCGCGCCAGCGTCCACTCTCTCTTCACGGCAGCCATCTTGGACACAGACCCACAGGACTACAATTAGACAAAAAAATCATCCCCCCACAGTGGATAGCACTGTGGGGGAAGGCACAATGTCCAGTCCCCACCCCATGTTCACCCCAAAGTCAGGCCTATTGAGGCCACCGCAATTGCCTCTACGGAGGCCCGATGTCCCTGGCCGTGCTCACCGGGTGGTCTTGCCCCGGCGTCGGGAGAGTCCTTTCGGCGGCTGGGCCACCTGGAACCGCCGCTTCATGGTTGGAGCCCGCGGCTGCCGAAGCCGACAAGGCCGCGCCGGTTTGGAGCTCCCAGGCTCCCGATGATAAAGTCGGCACCGCCTCTCCGCACTGCCGCCTCTCCGCACGCCGCCTCTCCGCTCCGCAGACCCGCAGCCCGGAGATGTTGCTCTCGGCGGTCCAGCTCGCCAAAGCTCCAGCGCGGCGACCCAGGCAAGGGATCGCCCGCTCCGCTCCGCTCCAGCGCTCCAACGCTCCAACACTGTGCCGCCGCCGAGGCCGAGGTGCTGGGCGGTCCCCGCCAGGAAACGGCGCTCCAAGCCCGCTGGTAGGCCACGAGGACGGGTCGACGGGCAGCCCGGAGAAAAGGCTGCCACACCGACCAGGTAGGGGCCGAAAAATATAGTTACACCTACCCCCACATTAAAAAGACCATATCCCCTACAAACAAAAAAACAGGACTCACTAAAAACTATAAAAAAAACGAATTTAAAACAGACGGCTGCTGGCTAGCAGCCGTTCACCAAGATGGCTCCTCCCCACAATGGTGGTGGACGTAGTTGGACGTCCTAATGGGTCGCCGGTTGTCGGTAGCTTGCCGTGGCTTGAAGTCGACCAGATGGTAGGTTGTTGTAGCTTGTCGTAGACATTGTCGTAGGGGGGGTCCAGTCACCGTTTTCTCGGCGACCTGCTTCGTCTATGACAGTCGCCGGCAGTCGCCGAAAAAATCGCCTAAGTGGGACAGACCCTTAAAGGTTAGGACCCAATAACATCAGCAGTGGATGGTGATATTTCAGGGAATGTAGGAAGAATCATTGATAGGGAAATTTGATGTGAGTTTGGGATTGCTCTGTCAGCTAGTGGCTTCAGTCCATGTTGTATAGAACGTGGATTTCGCCAAGCAAGGTTTACAGACCCTCGTGCTTTCAAAATTCCATTAGAGTACAATATCGAGCCCAACCTGGAGAGAAACGGTTCCCACCCCAAGAGATTGTGTGGAGAAGAGGAACCAAGGCCAGGAGTTCACCTGGAGAGGTAAGGACCAGGTGAGGAGTTCACCTGGAGAAGAGAGTCCCATTCATCTGGAAAAGAAGGCCACAGGCCAGGAGTTCATCAGCCGAGAAGTTTATTTGGCACTCTCTGGAGAATTTGCTCATTTTCTTCATTACTACACATGCCAGATCAAACTAACTACTTCAAACAATGGCAGAACACCCCAGAGAACTGCAGAACCTACTTTGTATATTCTCATGTTTAAGAAAGAACTGCAGTTGCTGGAAAAATCGAAGGTAGACAAAAATGCTGGAGAAACTCAGCGGGTGAGGCAGCATCTATGGTGCGAAGGAAAAGGTGACGAAGGAGGGTCTCGACTCAAAACGTCACCTATTCCTTCGCTCCATAGATGCTGCCTCACCCGCTGAGGTTCTCCAGCATTTTTGTCCATCTTTGCATATTCTCATGCTCTTTAGTGCAGAAGGAGTCATGACAGTGGTCATTTTTGGACAATGTCCTGTTGCAAACTAGCATCCACTGAAGCAGGGGTGGCACAATTGCGCTGGAGCGGAATGGTACAGGTAGCTCAGCGATAGAGATGCTGTCTTACAGCGCCAGAGACCCGGGTTCGATCCTGACTAGGGGTGCTGTCTGTATGGTGTTTGTACGTTCTCCCCGTGACCTGGTGGGTTTTCTCCAGGTGCCCCGGTTCCCTCCCTCACTCCAGAGACGTACAGGTTTTGTAGTTCAATTGGCTTTGGTAAGTTGTAAATTGTCCCTACTGCCTAGGATGGTGTTAGTGTACTGGGGCGATCGCTAGTAGGCCGGACTTGGTTGACCGAAGGCCCTGTTTCCGTGCTGTATCTCTAAAGTTCTAAAGTCGTAAAGTCCAAAGTCTGAAAGAAGCCAGACAAATGACAAGGCAACTAATAATAATAATATAATAATAATATATCTTTTATTGTCATTGCACGTCAGTGCAACGAGATTTAGTGTGCAGCTCCACTGATGTACAAGAAAGGTAAATAAATACAATACATAAATAAACAAGCTGAATTGATTGACGTGACCATCTGAGGGAGACTGTCCAAAGGGGGTGGGTGGGGGGGCACTCATCAGGGCCGGTTCAGAGCCGCTATAGCTCTTGGGATAAAACTGTTCCTGAGTCTGGAGGTTCGGGCGTAGAAGGCCTTGTAACGTCTGCCGGAGGGAAGTAGTTGAAACAGACCGTGGCAGGGGTGTGATGAGTCCTTATGGATGCTGAGGGCCTTCCTGAGGCACCGCGTGTGGTAGATGCCCTCCAAGGCTGGTAGCTCTGTCCCGATGATCCTCTGCGCTCTGTTGACGACACGCTGAAGAGCTCTCCTCTCCGCCTCCGTGCAGCTGAGATACCACACAGAGATGCCATACGTTAGTATGCTCTCTGTGGTGCAGCGGTAGAACGTTGTCAGCAGCTGTTGGGGCAGACCAGTCTTTTTTAATGTCCTCAGGAAGAACAGTCGTTGCTGTGCCTTCTTGACCAGCGCGGCGGTGTTTGTGGACCATGTGAGGTCTTCTGAAATGTGTCCTAAGTATGCTTCATCAGTCCGAAGAAGGGTCTTGACCCGAAACGTCACCCATTCCCTCTTTTCAGAGATGCTGGCTGTCCCGCTGAGTGACTCCAGCATTTTGTGTCTAACAAGGCAACAAAGATTCATTAGGAAAGATGGCAGATTATACTTCCAGCTGCAAAAGGTGCAGAGTTGACATTGTTGTAACATGGTTGGTTGAGTGAGATCACTTAGTCTAGCACTGGAATACTGCCATCATGGAAATAGAGGTCACAACTGGAGTAAGGTACACCCTTTGCGTGCTTCATTTAATTAATCACACGGCCAACAATGAAGTCTGGGGACAAATACAGGGAGCAAAAGGACACACTATGGAAAAGTGATTGGATTTTGAAACTCTACCACTGCCTCTGGGTAAATCATGGCACGAGATTGATTGTACTTAGATGGTGGAGCATTAAAATGTTTAATTAGGGAATATTTTACGCAAGGTATTTGAATTTATTACAGCCATTTTTAAATGATCAGGAACAGCATGTGTTGGGAGTGCCCTGATCAAATTTGTAACGGGATTCCTCACTCTAATGCTGGTATGAGATATGAAGGCTATCGTGATACATAGGATCTTAGTTAATCACATCATCTGACTAGACTGTAACCATACACCGTCAGTTTTGTCAAAATTCAGAAAAGGCCAATTGAGAATGAGTTAAAATGTACTTTACATGAGAGAGAATTGTTCTCTCTGGAGATGGCTCCAGCCTCTCCAGAAGGATACCTGAGAATGGATGATTAAATAAACTGGCTGCATAAGCTTGGCTTCTATTCACTTGAGAATAAAGGATTGATCTGATCAAAGTGATCCTGATGTTAAAAGGATACAATTGGATAGATTGGGGAAATCATGTGGATCTGGTGGGGAAATCAGGAGTGAAGGGTTGATGGTGGGGAGGGGGGAGTATATTAATCTAAATATGACCACTCGAGGGTAAATCTCTTACGTTTCATGTAAAGGCAATGGCAAAAGGCTGTGATGTTGCCAGACTGAGTTGAGTTGAGTAGGAAGGATTATACCTTGAGATTTCGCAGTGGAGCAGATGAGGTGTCTAGGAAGGATTTTATACCTTGAGTCTAGAGAAAGGCCAATTCAGGATTAGTCAGAGGAATAAAGAAACCCCTCCTCATCTCATACAACCATAGAGACATAGAAAATAGGTGCAGGAGTAGGCCATTCGGCCCTTCGAGCCAGCACCGCCAATCAATATGATCATGGCTGATCATCCAAAATCAGAATCCCCTATCCCTTGATTCTGTTAGCCCGAAGAGCTATATCTAACTTTCTTGAAAACATCCTTTCTAAAGGAAATCTCTTTTTTAAAGGAACGCCCTTTTAATCTAGAGCTGTGCCCTCTGGTCCGAGACTCTCCCACGTGGAAACACCCTCTCCACAGACACTCGTTCCAGGCCTTTCACTATTTGGTAAGTTTCAATGAGGTACCCACTCATCCTTCCAGCATTTTGTGTCAATCTTCAACACACAGGTTGATTCACTATGTGTTCATGTTTAGCCTGTTCCATTCGAATGTGGTCCATAATGTCACATTGAAATAAATAGGTTAATTAGGCCATTAAATTAGCCATGGCAGCAAGTTAATACAAATGTGCTAATCCATTGCTAAACCTAACATGTTGGAGGAAATTAACAATAAAAAGAAATGTACTTTTCAGTTGCTGTTTAATTGTAATGAGTTAATAGTCAGTCTTACTTCTTTTTCAGGAGACGTTTCAGGTCGAGACTCTTTTTCATGCTGAGAGTCAGATATATAACTCTCTTCCCTTTCCTCTAACCGACAGTCTGAAGAATGGTCTCGTTCCGAAACGTCACCTATTCCTTTTCTCCTGATCCGTTGAATAACTCCAACATTTTGTGTCTATCTTCGGTTTAAACCAGTTCCTCCCTACGCATTACTTCTTTATTATTTAGTTTCATAGCAAATCGGTTATTATTCAAAGGCCAACAAACACTTCAGTATTACACTCATTGAGAACTGTACAGCACAGGAACAGGCCCTTCAGCCCACAATGTGATGCCAGGTTTGTAGATTCTTGATTAGTACAGGGGTAATTGTCAGGGGTTATGGGGCGAAGGCAGGGGAATGGGGTTGAGAGGGAAAGATAGATCAGCCATTACTGAATGGCGGGGTAGATGATGGGCCAAATGGCCTAAACCTGCTCCTATTTCCAATGAGCATGAACAAATGTGTTATTTTTCCCTGAGATGAGTTGTAATCTGGAGCACACTGCAGGAGTGGGGCTAGCGACAGGTACTTTCACAGCATTTAACTATGTCGACAAGAACTTGGATCATGTGATAGAAGGTTATGGCCAACTGCTGGTATATTCATTGTGATCATGGCTGATCATCCACAATCAGTAACCCGTGCCTGCCTTCTCCCCATTTCCCTTGATTCCACTAGCCCCTAGAGCTCTATCTTTTAAATCCATCCAGTGAATTGGCCTCCACTGCCTCCCGTGGCAGAGAATTCCACAAATTCACAACCCTCTGGGTGAAAACGTTTTTTCTCCTCTCAGTTTTAAATGGCCTCCCCTTTATTCTTAGACTGCGGCCCCTGGTTCTGGACTCCCCCAACATTGGGAAAATGTCTCCAGCATCTAGCTTGTCCAGTCCTTTTAGAAACATAGAAACATAGAAATTAGGTGCAGGAGTAGGCCATTCGGCCCTTCGAGCCTGCACCGCCATTCAATATGATCATGGCTGATCATCCAACTCAGTATCCCGTACCTGCCTTCTCTCCATACCCTCTGATCCCCTTAGCCACAAGGGCCACATCTGGATGTATTCAAGAGAGAGTTAGATTTAGCTCTTAGGGCTAACGGAATGAAGGGATATGGGGAGAAGGCAGGAACGGGGTACTGATTCTGGATGATCAGCCATGATCACAATGAATGGCGGTGCTGGCTCGAAGGGGCGAATGGCCTACTCCTGCACGTATTTACTATGTTTCATAGAAAATAGAAAATAGGTGCAGGAGTAGGCCAATTCGGCCCTTCGAGCCTGAAGAAGGAGCCGGGGTTTGAATCCACAACTTGCTGATGTGTCGGCCGGGGCTGGCAGATGCCCAGCTACTGCTGAACGATCTTCAGTGCCCAGTGTAGCACGGAGCGACCCCCTGTGTCCTCTCGCATCGACTAACGGACCACACAGCCTTCTCCCCGCAGAAGCGATGTGATATTAACAGCTTCATCTGCGTGCTGAAGTAGATAAAAATGGCAGAGCAGTTTCAGGCCATTACCCCTAGCTCCATGCCCATTAAATGCAGCTCACAGCACTCCCATAAATGATTGATTGCTGCCTGATACGGAGCACGCACGAGCCAATTCCCAGCTAATATTTACAATCAGCGATGAGATGTATAAATGATTCAAGCACATCGCGTGATGTTGCTGTGATTTATACACCTTGTGTCGCGGAAACTTAATTATTTGGCCTAATGCACCTCATTAAACATGTTGTTTTTGAACTGTGTTATTTATTTGTGGAAAAACCTGCAGAACCTGGCTGTATCTCGGCGGGACAAGAGGAGGAGGGGGGGGTGGGGGGACGCCTATCAGGCTGAATCTAAATCCTTGCTATATTTCAATTCTTGCAATATATTCCATGCAAAATGTTTCTTATTGCAAGGCGTCCGTGGTGCCACAGACCAGTCAGGGGGCAGGCGGGGTGGGAGATTGGGAGTTTAAGTAGGCAATAATCTTATTGACTGCATACTTTATGGTGGCCTGAGGAAGCATCTATTTGCACTTATCTACAACTGCTGTTGCAGCTCTGGGAACAAGTTTGCAATCGAGTTCAAGTCGATGGGATGAAGGTGGTTGTTAAAAGAACCCCTAAAGTTCTCAGTAAGTGGTTTCTCTTGTTGCCTACGGTATACGTTTCTTTACAGTTAACTCTCTGGATGGGGGACACGTCCTGTGCCTAGTCCCTAAACCTGGCTCCGACAAGCAGCTACAAAGACAATTACCAATGGAAAATTACTAACCCCACTCATAAACGGGAAGCTGCCCTCAGAGTAAAACTCCTTTTGCCTTCTTACACAAAACTAACTCACACCTGTCTCTGTCTTCTCCTTCTAATCTTACTTGGGTCCTGGGGTTCAAAATATCCAGAATATTGTTGGAAGGTCTGGTGACTGGGGAGGCACGTTGGCACAGTGTTGCAGCTGCTGCCTCTCAGCACCAGAGACGCAGGTTCAATCCCGACCTCGGGTGCTCTCCGTGTGTGTGCGCTGGAGCATCTACCGTCCCTTCCTACACATTTTGTGCTACCCCCGAGTTTGCAGAAAGCAGGAGTTAAAATGAAAGGTCCATTTTGCATCATCAGCAGCTTTGATGCTACTGGTTTGAGTGATGAAATGCTGTAGTCTACATGCAGTTCAGTGCAGGTTTTTGTCACGTGTACTGAGGTACAGTGAAAATCTTTTGTTGCATGCTATCCTGTCAGCGGAAAGACAATACATGATTACAATGGAGCCATTTACAGTGTATGGACACATAAGGGAACAACATTTAGTTCAAGGTAAAGCCAGTCAAGTCCTATGAAAGATAGCCCGAGGGTCACCAATGGGGTAGATTGTAATTCAGCACTGCTGAGGTAGGATGATTCAGTTGGTCGATAACAGCAAAGCAGCCTTTGCAGGAGCTTCCCCATCAACCTACTCGGTTACCTACAGTCCCTACCCGGGCACTTTCCGTTGCAACCGCAAGAAATGCAACACCTGTCCCTTCACCTCCCCCCTCGACTCCATTCAAGGACCCAAGCAGTCGTTCCAGGTGCGACAAAGGTTCACCTGTATCTCCTCCAACCTCATCTACTGCATCCGCTGCTCTAGATGTCAGCTGATTTACATCGGGGAGACCAAGCGTAGGTTGGGCGATCGTTTCGCCGAACACCTCCGCTCAGTCCGCAATAACCTACCTGAACTCCCGGTGGCTCAGCACTTCAACTCCCCCTCCCATTCCCAATCCGACCTCTCTGTCCTGGGTCTCCTCCATTGCCAGAGTGAGCAACAGCGGAAATTGGAGGAACAGCACCTCATATTCCGTCTGGGGACCTTGCGTCCGTATGGCATTAACATTGAATTCTCCCAATTTTGCTAGCCCTTGCTGTCTCCTCCCCTTCCTTAACCCTCTAGCTGTCTCCTCCCACCCTCCCATCCAGCCCGCCCTCGGGCTCCTCCTCCTCCTCCCCTTTTCCTTCTTTCTCCCCCCCCCCACCCCCCATCAGTCTGAAGAAGGGTTTTGGCCCGAAACGTCGCCTATTTCCTTTGCTCCATAGATGCTGCTGCACCCGCTGAGTTTCCCCAGCAATTTTGTGTACCTTCGATATTCCAGCATCTGCAGTTCCCTTTTGAACACAACCTACTCCTTTAGTTTAGTATCATTTAATTGAGTTTAGCTTAGAGATACAGCACGAAAACAGGCCCTTCGGCCCACCGAGTCCGCACCGACCAGCGGTCCCCGCACATTAACACTATCCTGCACACACCAGGGACAATTTTACATTTACTCCAAGCCAATTTAACCTACAAAACTGCACGTCTTTGGAGTGTCGGAGAAAACCAAAGATCTCGGAGAAAACCCACGCAGGTCACGGGGAGAACGTACAAACTCCATACAGACAGCGCCCGTAGTCATGATAGAACCCGGGTCTCTGCCGCTGTGAGGCAGTAGCTCTACCCCTGCGCCACCGTGCCGCCCTGCTCCCACTTGCAGGCAATATTCCCAGCAGGAGCTGTGCTGACATTAAGATACCACTTGCAAATTCTCCAGCCCCCTACCCTCAGCAAAACCCCATCCCCCTCCTCCCCCCCATCTCCGCTGCCCCAACCCACCCCACACTCAGTCCCAGTTAATCTGGGCTTTTCTAACTCTCACTTAGATCCCAATCCTCACAGTGCTACTGTTCATGTCAAAGATAAGTGTGCTGAATCAGT
Source organism: Amblyraja radiata (assembly GCF_010909765.2). Lineage (NCBI taxonomy): Eukaryota > Metazoa > Chordata > Chondrichthyes > Rajiformes > Rajidae > Amblyraja > Amblyraja radiata. Next base: position 37,243,958 of record NC_045976.1, on the reverse strand, counting down.
AAACAAGCTTAGTTTAGTTTAAGTAAGTAAGTAAGGAAGTAATTTTATTGTCCAAGTATTCACATACAAGGAATTTGCCTTGGTGCTCCGCCCACAAGTAACAACATGACATACAGTGACAGTTATGAAAGACTCAGAAAACATTAAACATTAATAATAATAAAACATTAATGATAAAACACCATTGATCAAGCATGTGAACCAACAAAATACCAGATCAAAGGGAGGCTACAGATGTTTGGCTGTTGAGTAGAGCAACTACTCATGGATAAAAACGTTTTTTGTGTCTGGCTGTGGCAGCTTTGACAGTCCGGAGTCGCCTTCCAGAGGGAAGTGATTCAAAGAGTTTGTGGCCAGGGTGAGAGGGGTCAGAGATGATCATGCCCGCTCGCTTCCTGGCCCTTGCAGTGTACAGTTCATCAATGGAGGGAAGGTTGCAGCCAATAACCTTCTCTGCTGATCGGACGATTCGCTGCAGCCTCCAGGCGTCGTGCTTGGTGGCTGAGCCAAACCAGACCATGATGGAGAAGGTGAGAACAGACTCTACAATGGCCGTGTAGAATTGGCCGTGTAGAACAGACTCTACAATGGCCGTGTAGAGTGTAGTTTAGAGCTACTGCGGGGAAACAGGCCCTTCAGCCCACCGAGTCCATACTGTACACTAATACTATCCGACACACTAGGGACAATTTACAATTCTGACCGAAGCCAATTAACCTACAAACCTGGGTACACAAAATTGCTGGAGAAACTCAGCGGGTGCAGCAGCATCTATGGAGCGAAGGAAATAGGCGACGTTTCGGGCCGAAACCCTTCGAAGATCTACAAACCTACAAACCTGTACGTCTTTGGAGTGTGGGAGGAAACCGGAGCACCCGGAGTAAACCACGCAGGTCACGGGGAGAAGGTACAAACTCTATACATACAGCACCCATAGTCAGGATGTAACTCTGACACCATAAGGCAGCAACTGTACTGCTGTGCCACCGTGCGGTTCACCATTTTAGAACTGCACTCAATAGGAATGTACTCCTCTGTAATTCTCAACACCTGTTCCACTTGTCACCAGTGGTGCGGGGATTCTTTAGGGCAAATAATTAAGCCGGGCTGGGCTTAAATGGATGAAGTTTCATGAATAGTGCTTCATTGCACGCAGAGTCGGATTTACTGGCCATCAACGATACCGCTGTGTTTCTGCTTTGATGATCATTTCAGACCCAATGTTCAAGAAGGAACTGTGCAGATGCTGGAAATTCGAAGGTAGACAAAAATGCTGGAGAAACTCAGCGGGTGCAGCAGCATCTATGGAGCGAAGGAAATAGGCGACGTTTCGGGTCAAGACCCATTTCAGACCCATTGATCGCTGGGTGTTCAAAGTCTGAAACAGGCCCTTCGGCCCACTGAGTCTGCACCGACCAGCGATCGTCCCCTACACCAACACTATCCTACACACTGGGGACTATTCACAATTTTACCAAAGCCAATTAACCTACAAGCCTGTCTGTGTTGGGAGTGTGTGGGAGGAAACCCAAGGTCAGGTTCGAATCCGGGTCTCTGGCACTGTGAGGTAGCTAGTCTCTGTGGAATTCTCTGCCTCAGAGGGCGGTGGAGGCTGATTCTCTGGATGCTTTCAAGAGAGAGCTAGTTAGGGCTCTTAAAGATAGCGGAGTCAGGGGATATGGGGAGAAGGCAGGAACGGGATACTGATTGGGGATGATCAGCCATGATCACATTGAATGGCGGTGCTGGCTCGAAGTGCCAAATGGCCTCCTCCTGCACCTATTGTCTATTGTAGACACTGCACAGCCTTTAGAGTTCCACCTTTATAGCTGGCAGACAGAGCCACCTTTACATCTATGAACAGTCTGGAAACACCAACAGGTGCCCCCTGCACAGCCAGTTAAACCAGATTTAGGGAATTTGTAGCTCTGGTCCCTCCACCCCCTGCAGAGAACCCTTTTAATGAATTGATTTAATGAAAACAGAACACTTAATCCTCACCGTGGCAGACATATTGTAAAATGTAATATTTATAAGCTACAATCATTATGGGTCATTTGTGCTTAATTTTGTTGTACTGTGAAAGGGAGATGTTGCCAGGCATTAATATTTAGTAGATTATTAGTGTGATAATTAATTTACGCCTAGACATGGTTTTATTGATCTGGATCCAGCAGGCGGCACTCTCTAGACTTCATCAACAGAGGGCATGAGCAAACTATCTTTTTGCCTTATGCTGGCATTAAACTTCCACAGAGGTAGTTACTGCCCTCCAATTTTTCAATGACTTGAAACGAAACTGAACTGAAAAAACTGAACTGAGGAAGTGTTTAGTTTAGTTTAGTTTTGTTTATTGTCAAGTGTGCCGTACTTTTGTTGCGTGCTAACCAGTCAGCGGAAAGACTATACATGATTGCAATCGAGTCATCAACAGTGTACTGATACATGATAAAGGGAATAATGTTTAATGTCCGATTGACGATCTTGCCGGGGGTTTCTAGTGAGGTAGATCGTAGCTCAGGACCGCTCTCTAGTTGTTGACAAGATGGTTCTGTTGCCTGATGACAGCTGGGATTAAACTGTCCCTGAATCTGGAGGTGTGCGTTTTCACACTTCTGTGCCTCTTGCAATTTGGGAGAGGGGGGAAGAGGGAGTAGAGGGTATGGTGCAGAATAAAAGGAGGTACCTTTAGAAAAAAGACGAAGATGAGTTTCATTCTTTAGTCTGCAGTCAAACAGGCTTTTTGAGGTGCTGAAATATTTTATGCTCATGATCGCTCATACCACAAGTACGGCAAGGCACACAGCATTTGCAGGCCATTCAGCCCAAGAGGTTCATACTAGCATTTATGCTCCACATGAGTGTTCTTCACTATGGCTTATATCATCCTGTTTAAATATATGTCAAGCCCTTTATTTCCAACTTCCCGGAAATACAATAGGGGGCGGCACGGTGGTGCAGCGGTAGAGTTGCTGTCTCGCAGCGCGAGAGACCTGGGTTCGATCCTGACTACGGGAGCTGTCTGTATGGAGTTTGTACGTTCTCCCCGTGGCCTGCGTGGGTTTTCTCCGAGATCTTCGGTTTCCTCACTCTAAAGACGTACAGGTTTGTAGGTTAATTGGCCTGGTATAAATGTAAAATTGTCCCTAGTATGTGTAGGATAGTGTTAGTGTGTGGGGGGTCGCTGGTCAGCGCAGCCTCGGTGGGCCGAAGGGCCTGTTTCCACACTGTATCTTTAAACGGAACTATTCTCTACGTCTCCGTATGGTTCACAAGCTCAGTGTAAGCTGAACATATTTCATTCCACACACATCAATTGCCGAACAGCTGTTGTGGTGTTGATTAAGAACATGCTGTATAATTTCCCTGTGATGGACCAGGCTTTTCCTTCATAGAGCCTTAGAACTATTGCAAGGATCAGGCCTGACTTGTGCATTTCAGACCCTAATTACGTACTACATCGAAACATTTTCCCCTCATGACATTTTCTCCTTATCGTTTTCTCCCCAAACTGCTGGAGTAACTCAGCAGGTCAGGGAGTCATAGGGTCATACAGCATGTAGACAGGCCCTTCGGCCCAGCTTGGCCATGCCGATCAATCTATCTAGCATGTTCATGGAGTAATAGTCATACAGCATGGAAACAGACCCTTCGGCCCAACTTGCCCACACTGACCAACATGTCCCATCTACACTAGCTCCACCTGCCCGCTTTTGGCCCATCTCCCTCTAAACATTTCTACCCATGTACGGGTTATGCCGGGGAACGGTGGGCGGCACGACTCTTTCCCCTTCACGGAGAACCCGACCTTTTCCCTGTCGGGTCTCCATTGCCATTGGGGCTGCAACATGGAGCGGCCTCCAGCAGGAACGACCTGGGGCTCCAGTCGCGGAGCTGCGGACCTACTCACCATCGTGGAGCTGGCCGAGTTCGGAGCGGGTGGAGCTGTGGTGGCGCTCGGCTGCGACCCGACCCCGGGGATTCGGAGGCTTACCGCAGGTCCGGTGGACAGTGACACCGGGAGCCCGCGGGTCCCCGCTGGGAGACCGCTTTTCGGGGCTTCCGCAACGGGGACTTCACCCGCCCGAGTCGCGGGGTCGAGGAGTGCCTGGAGCGGGGCCTTACATCACCGCCCGGCGCGGCTTCAACGGCTGCGGGACTTTGCTAGAGCCCGCCGGGGTCTCCAACAACAAGGCCCGGAGCAGGGCCTTGCATCACCCGGCGCGGCGTTAATGGCCGCGGGACAATTGCCATCGCCCGCCGGGGGCTTTGACTCTGACATCGGGAGGGGAATGGGGAGTGCAGGGGAGAGATAATTTTTTTTGCCTTCCATCACAGCGAGGAGGAGATGCGCTGTGATGGATGTCTGTGTAAATTGTGTTGTGTCTTGGGTCTTTTTTTCTTGTGTGTATGACTGCAGAAACAACATTTCATTTGAGCCTCTATGAGGTTCAAGTGACAAATAAATTGTATTGTGTGTTGTGTATTGTATGTGTATTGTGTATTGTGTATTGTGGGTGTATTGTGTATTGTGTGTGTATTGTGTATTGTGTATTGTGTATTGTGTGTGTATTGTATGTGTATTGTGTATTGTGTATTGTGTATTGTGTATTGTGGGTGTACTGTGTATTGTGTGTGTATTGTGTATTGTGTATTGTGTGTGTATTGTGTATTGTGTGTGTATTGTGTATTGTGTGTGTATTGTGTATTGTGTATTGTGTATTGTGTGTGTATTGTGTATTGTGTATTGTGTATTGTGTATTGTGTGTGTATTGTGTGTGTATTGTGTATTGTGTATTGTGTGTGTATTGTGTATTGTGTATTGTGTATTGTGTGTGTATTGTGTATTGTGTATTGTGTATTGTGTGTGTATTGTGTATTGTGTATTGTGTATTGTGTGTGTATTGTGTGTGTATTGTGTATTGTGTGTGTATTGTGTATTGTGTATTGTGTATTGTGTATTGTGTGTGTATTGTGTATTGTGTATTGTGTATTGTGTATTGTGTATTGTGTGTGTATTGTGTATTGTGTATTGTGTATTGTGTGTGTATTGTGTATTGTGTATTGTGTATTGTGTGTGTATTGTGTACGTGTCTAAATGTCTTATCCACTATAACATCTTTGGTCTGAAGAAGGGTCTCAACCTGAACGTCACCCATTCCTTCTCTCCAGAGATGCTGCCTGTTCCACTGAGTTACTGCAGCATTTTGTGTCTCTCCCATTTACAGAAACGTTTCCTTGAGCCCAGAATATATTCATACCAAGGGTTTTTTTATTCCTTTAAAAAAAAAAAAAATCATCTTTATTTATTTATTTATTTTAAAAACATTTTATTTATTAGAAGTAATGTACATTACAGCGATATAAGCCCACAATAACATAATACATTTCCTGTACCACTTCTTATTTTAAACCTTAAAAAGAAGGAAAGTAGAGAGCGTTAGATAGGATAGCAAGTGCATGATAAAGTGACCAAGAGAGACCTGTAGAAACGTAAAACATGAAGAAGAGATAAAAAGAAAATCAGAGAAAAGGAAAAAAAAATGGAGAAAGATAGAGAAGAAAAGATATAAGGAAGTAAAATAAGATAAAAGGGATATACCTACTTGGTATCTTTATACACCCCTCACCAGGTCCTGAAACCATTTAGTTTCAGAGTTATGTTGCACCCTATATTTGTAATAATAATTATTCCTTTAGCAGCAAAAGGGCAACTACTCTAGGAAGTCAACAGGTCAACAGGGTACTGATTGTGGATGATCAGCCACGATCACATTGAATGGCGGTGCTGGCTCGAAGGGCCGAATGGCCTACTCCTGCACCTATTGTCTATTGTCTATTGTCAATAGGCAGCATGTATGGATTCAGAGGGCTAGATGATGTTTCTAGCGGAGTATTCCTCAGTTGCTGCCTGACCCCCAATTCCTCCGGCAATTAGTATTTTGGCTGCAAGTTCCATCTTCAAATCCTCCCCAAAAACTCATTTTTATTCTCTGGCTTTCGACACTGGCTGAGACATTGCTCCTGTTCTTAGTGCTTTTAATGTCTTTTAATTTTTACTGTTTTTAGTCCTTCGTTTTACGGTTTTTAATGGTTTGTAATAACTTTTTGTCCATGAGTTCTCATGTACAGCACTTTGTGGCAACTGCGGTTGTTTAAAGCGCTTTATAAATAAAGTTTATTATTATTATTATAACTGAGGTTTCCTGTGTCTCTCCTTTTCAGTTCATCTTTCGTGCGACGGGACGAGATTACTTTGTTTTCGAAAGTCTGCGCCTCTGGAATTAAAGGCAAAGGTTTTTTTTTTTCTTTCCTTGTTCCAGTCGAAGCAGTTTTTGATTTCGCAACGAGGTTGAAACATTACGATTTCCCCCAATTATTATTATTATTGCTCTGGCATTAATAATATTATTGCTGGAGAAATACCCCGGCAATACTGAGCTGACGAAACCTGAACTCAGCCTAGAGAAAACACCAGGGGTTTGTATCACATGCAGCTTACGGTAAGCAGGCAGCATTCCCCATCAATAATCATGCATTAATAATGTATTATGGATCAGCCTAGGAGAACATTTTATCCCTATATAACTGGGAAATACATTCTAACATTCATTACATTAAATGCACAAACTCACTGAAAATACGTTTTTCGCAAACGTGCTAAATGATTTGATTATTTACTTTAGGAAATACTTAGCAAATCTGTAATAAATGTATACTCTCAGTACAGTGTAATTGGTGCACCCACTGCAGGTTGGGTGAATTGCAAAATAACTCGAAAAAACACAATTTTTAAAAACCCGTTATGGTTTTCTGAATAGAGTTGCTGCCTTACAGCGCCAGAGACCCAGGTTCGATCCTGACTACGGGTGCTGTCTGTATGGAGTTTGTACGTTCTCCTCGTGACCACGTGGGCTTTCTCCGGGTGCTCCGGTTTCCTCCCACATTACACAAAGACGTGCGGGTTTGCAGGCTAAATGGCTTCCGCAAATTGTCTCCAGTGTGCAGGATAGAACTAGTGATCGCTGGTTGATGCTGACTCGGTGTGCAGAAGGGCCTGTTTCCAGGCTGTATATCGAAAACTAAAACTAAATGGGTAAAAAAAGTGCAAGGAATGCAATGTAAACGAATAGTAGATTTTTTTCTGAGGCAGAACACAAAGATTCGCCACATTGTACCTTTCAGGTATCCAGTTCTTATAAATATCGAATCTTATCTTCAAAGGTATCAAAGGTATTTTATTGGTCACATTCACATACACCTAGGTGTAGTGAAGTGAAATGCTTCTTGCCATTTTGCAGCACATAAAGAAGGAATACAGACATAACATTAATAAGAACATTCTCCTTGCTGCAGCAAGGGGTCGGTGATGGAGGAATTGGCCTCACCTGTGCAATACTCCCTTCCACCACTACTCCAACTAGGCAAAGAAGGGGTTGTGGTTAGGAGGAGAATTAGGCCATTCGGCCCATCAAGTCTACTCCACCATTCAATCATGGCCGATCTACCTTTCCCTCTCAACCCCATTCTCATGCCCTCTCCCCATAACCCCTGACACCCATACTGACCAAGAATCTGTCAATCTCCACTTTAAAAATAACCATGGACTTGACCTCCACAGCTTTGTGGCAATGAATTCCACAGATTCACCACCCTCTGACTAAATAAACTTCTCCTCATCTCCTTTTGGAAGGTATGTCCTTTTATTCTGAGGCTATGGCATCTGGTCCCAGACTCTCCCACTAGTGGAAACATTGTCTCCACACCCACTCTGTCCAGCCCTTTCACTATTCGGTAAGTTTTAATGAGGTCCCCCCCACTCTTCCTTCTAAACTCCAGTGAGTCGAGGCCCAGTGCCGTCAAATGCTCACTTGGGCATCTCTTGCTCCCCACACTCCTGTCCCACAACCCTGATGGTTTATGCATCTGAGGAAGGATTGCTGAGCAGGTGAGACCAAGGGTCCCAGTGATAGCATTTTAAGAGAGGAGGGAACAAATGCAAGAGATTAAGCTTTGAAATGACATGTGAAATCCAGATCAATGTTATTGATTCCGACAGTCAAAGACTAGCTATCAGGTATGAGCTAAGAAAAATACCTCCAATAGTGAGACTGATAGGATCATTTACAAGTGATGAAATAGTGATTGAGTTATAGTGGTGTAAATATAAGGGGACATTTATCCTGTCAGACAAACAGCTCCAACACAGGCAATTGATAATGTTTTGTAGGACAGTTTCAACTGAGGGAAAATATCATTCCAGTGATTTATTTTAATAGATTATTATTGATACCAAGTGGTGTGACACAATGCAAAACCTAATCTTTCTTTCCTGCTGCTTTATTCAACTTTCACAGCATTTTACCACCAACAGCTGGAGCCTGAACTTCTATCTACCTCTTTGGAGACCCTCGGAGTATCTTTGATCAGACTTTGGTAGACAAAAGTGCTGGAGAAACTCAGCGGGTGCGGCAGTATCTATGGAGCGAAGGAAATAGGCAACGTTTCGGGCCAAAACTCTTCTTCAGATCTGCATCTGCAGTTCCTTCTTAAACACTTTGATCAGATTTTACTGGACTTTATCTGGCACTAAAGGTTTTTCACGTTATTCCCTTTCTCATGTATTTGTTTACTGTCGATGGCTCGAATGTAATCATGTATCGTCTTTCCCCTGTGGTGGAAAACAACAAAGCTTTTCACTGTACCTTGGTACACATGATAATAAACTAAACTAAGCTCATTAAAGGACACACAGTGCTGGAGTAACTCAGGGGGTCAGGTGGCATCTCTGGAGAACATGGACAGGTTTTGCACAGAGAGTGATGGGTGCCTGGAACGTGCTGCCAGGGGTGGTGGTGGAGGCAGATACGTTCGGGTCCTTTAAGAGGCTTTTGGACAGACACATGGATATGCAGGGAATGCAGGGATTTGGATCTCGTATCCACGGAGAACATTAGATTAGATAGATTAGATTAGATAGCCTTTTATTGTCATTCAGACCGAAGTCTGAACGAAATTGAAGCAGTCATACATACAATACAATACAATAAAAAACAACAATAAACACATATTAACATCCACCACAGTGAGTCCACCCAACATCTCCTCACTGTGATGGAGGCAAAAGTCTTAGGTCTCCAGTCTCTTCCCTCCTCTTCTCCTTCTGCGCTGAGGCGATACCCCCCGGGCGATGTTAAAACCTGTCCCGCGGCTCAAACACCGCGGCCCGGGGTGGTCGAAGCTGCCGCCCACCAGTCCTGCTGACGCAGCCGCTGGCCCGCGGCCGAAACCCGGACTCAGGCCACCGCCGCCAGAACACCGTGCAAGCCACCGGAGCACCGTTCCAGCCCCGGGCCGGATCGCCCTCACGTGAGTGCCGTTACCGTCTCAGCCTCGGGCTGGGCCGCCCCGACTGAGCGCCGCTCCTCCCTCGGGCTGGGCCGCCCCGACCGGGCGCCGCTCCTCCCTCGGGCTGGGCCGCCCCGACCGGGCGCCGCTCCTCCCTCGGGCTGGGCCGCCCCGACCGGGCACCGCTCCTCCCTCGGGCTGGGCCGCCCCGACTGGGCGCCGCTCCTCCCTCGGGCTGGGAACGCCGTACCTCCCCGAGCTCGGCCACTCCGACGGGAGCACCGTTCCTTCCTCGGGCCGGCCGTCCTCACGGTAGCGTCACAGCCCCTCACGGAAGCCCTGTTCCAGCCCCGAGCCGGGCCGGCCTCACGGGAGCGAGCTCAGTGCGAGTCCTGGCGGGCTCTGCCTCCTGAACCTCGAGGTCGCCAGCTCCGCCATTAGGCCTCAGCGCAGACGGAGACAGAGAAGGGGAATACGACATAAAAGTCGCATTCCCCCGCAGGGAGAGACAGCAAGCCCCGTTTCACCCCCCCCCAAACAGAAACTAAAAACCAAAACTAGACTAACCAAAACGAAAATAAACAACCCAAAAAACACAAAACAAACAGGACTGCCGGAGAGCCGCTGCAGCCAGAGCCGCGCCGCCACTAGGAAGCCACATGGACAGGTGACGTCTGAGCTCGTGATCCTCCAGGCCTCGGGTCAACCTGTCCATGTTCTCCAGAGATGCCATCAGACCGGTAGAGTTACTCTAGCATTTTGTAAACCAGCATCTGTGGTTATTTTGTGCTACATTCCACAATCCTGTACTTGCTGGGCACAAATTTGGGAAATGTTCGATCTGCATCCCACCAAGTATGTAGAGTTTGTACGTTCTCTCTGTGACTGCGTGGGTTTTCTCTGGTGCTCCAGTTTCCTCCCACATCCCAAAGACGTGCAGGTTTATAGGTTAATTGGTTTTTGTATATTGGCCCTGATGTGTAGAATGCAAAACTGAGATAACATAGAACTAGTGAATGGGTGATCGTTGTGTCGGCGTGGACTCGGTGGGCCGAAGGGCCTGTTTCCATGCTGTATCTCTGAACTAAACTAATCTAGATCACAGGAACATTCGGGTTATCCAGAGATTCTCCAGGCACTGTTTATATCAGAATGAGCCCTGTATCTGAAACATTAACTCCGTTGTCTGACCCGCTAAGTTTGGTTTCGTTTAGTTACAGAATGGAAACAGGCCCCTTGGTCCACCGAGTCTCCGCCGACTAGCGATCTCCGCACGATAACACTATCCGACACACACTAGGGACACTTTACAATTTTAATCAAAGCTAATTAACCTACAAACCTTTGCATGTTTGAAGTGTGGGAGGAAACCGGAGCACCCGGAGAAAACCCTCGCAGTCACGGGGAGAACGTAAAACTCCGCACATGCAGCACCCGTAGTCAGGATCGAACCAGGGACTCTGGTGCTGTAAGGCAGCAACTCTACCACTGCGCCACCATGCTGCCCTAAGTTATTATACCAGCATCGGGTATAAACCAGCATCTGCAGTCCCTTCCTGCATGTTAACTCTGTTTCTCATTCCACAGATGCTGCCTGACCTGCTGAGTGTTTCCTGCCTTTCCTGGATTTGATTTATTCAGTGTGATTACCTTGTTGGCCTGTCGGTGGCTGTGGGCACCCTTCCTCTCCTCCTGTTCCCAGGAACAAAACAATTGCCGCTAATGCATAGCCTTGTTAGCACGCTTCCCGTGATAATTAGTTAACCGGGCCAAACAAGGGCAAGTCATTACAGGCAGCGTTTAACAAACTGCAGAGGGACACACTCCCTCGGGCAAGTTCGGCGGGCACTGGATGGAGAATGTCGGGTGGCTGGGAGCCACAGGCAGCAATATTTCTCTGTATCCTGCGAGACATTTTTTGCCAAGAGCCCTGTTTCACAGCGTGCCTCAGTGATGATTTACATCATTTGTGACATTCAACCCAAAAGTCAATTGGGCAGCAATCGAGCCTCGGGCACTTATGACTCATTAAACCCAACATCAGTCGCTTTATTTATTTATAAAGCAAACCATCAGCCGGGCAGCAGTCATGTTTCTATCGAGGTACAAGCCTGCTTACCAGCCTCAAGTTTTCTCCACTCTATGTCCAAGGAATGCACACCTTTCAGCCACAGTGAGGGGATGCCACGCGGGCTGTGTTCCAGTAATCATTTACCAGTTTAGTTTATTGTCACATGTACCGAGGTACAGAGAAAAGCTTTTGTTGCATGCTATCCAGTCAGCAGAAAGACAATACACAATTGCAATCGAACCAATAGCCAATAGACAATAGGTGCAGGAGTAAACCATTTGGCCCTTCGAGCCAGCACCGCCATTCAATGTGATCATGGCTGATCATCTCCAACCAGTACCCCGTTCCTGCCTTCTCCCCATATCCCCTGACTCCGCTATCTTTAAGAGCCCTATCTAGCTCTCTCTTGAAAGCATCCAGAGAACTTGCCTCCACTTGCCTCCACCAATTCCACAGACTCACCACTCTCTGTGAGAAAAAGTGTTTCCTCGTCTCCATTCTAAATGGCTTACCCCTTATTCTTAAACTGTGGCCCCTGGTTCTGGAGCCATTTACAGTGTATAGGTACAAGATAAGGGAATAACGTTTAGTTCAAGGTAAAGCCAATAAAGTCTGATCAAGGATAGGTCTGGGAAGAAACTGTCCCTGAATCTGGAGCTGTGCGTTTTCACACTTCTGTACCTTTTGCCCGATGGGAGAGGGGAGAAGAGGGAGTGGCCAGGGTGCGACTCGTCCTTGATGATGCTGCTGGCCTTGCCGAGGCAGCTCGAGGTATAAATGGAGTCAATGGAAGGGAGGTTGGTTTGTGTGATGGTCTGGGCTGCGTCCACAATTCGCTGCAGTTTCTTGCGAGTTTTGGTCACCTCTGCTCGCACCCTGATGGAATGATGTCAGGAGCGCAGAACAACAGCTCCCCCACCCCTTGCTCCTCATTACAGATCCTCCACACCTCCTCTGCGCAACCTACAGTGGAGATTCACCAAGGAAAATGGTAACTCCATGATCTTGGCACTCTCACCAAGTGCAGTTTAGTTCATTATTGTCACGTGTACTGAGGTCCAGTGAAAAACCTTCTTTGTTGCTCGCTATTCAGTCGGCAGAAAGACTATACGTAATTACAATCGTGCTGTTCACACTGTACAGGTACATGATAAAGGGAATAACGTTTAGTGCAAGGTAAAGCCCAGTAAAGTGCAATTAAAGATAGTTCGAAGGTCTCCCTCCGATTTTACCAGCATCTGCTGTTGTTTCTTAAACAATGAGTTCCTTTGGCACTTTGTGTTCTGCTTCTGTAGTGTAATTGCACTCTGTGAGGGTGTGATAAAGAGTCAGGCCAAGTCTGGCACTGCCCAGCCATGTTTGTGTACGTGTACATGTTAGCACGAGGCCGAGTTTAGGTCTGTACTGGCAGCTCAGGGCTGCCTGGAACCCAGCGTCATGGAACGGCAACCCTGGCTGAGCAAAAACACTCAGGGAAGGGGAAGCAAACCTAATCTCCAACTCCCCATTAGGTGCAATGGAGATGTTTTAAATAGATGGGGTTAGCAAGCAGATTTCCTTTGTGCAAAACCCACTTAAATCACCTCTAATTGGGTCACCATCTGTCTCCTCCAACTTCTTAATGTCTTTTAGTTTCATAATCGCTTATTCCCCAAGTAACTCTGGATTTCTAAAGCTCTCATCAAATATCAGATGGCGAGCAGTGTTGAACGCAACATTTCTTTTTAGGGAAACAAAACTTTTTTCTTGTCGTTACACAATGGCAGACGGAAAAATAAATTTCCCGCTGTGTAAATAATTGACGTGCCCATCAATTGTTCAGCTGCTTTAAAAAGAACAAGACCTTGGATCAAGAATTACAACCTGATTCTTCAACTAGTTGGACACCAGGCAATGAGTAGCCTTTGGCGGATTTGCCTGTATATGTTTGCTTCCGAACAAAGATCCTTTATGTGTTCGAAATCTATCAGCCTGTTGGTAAGCCGTGTCAAACTATGGGTGTGAACTATTGAACCATAACTCATGTCCGAGGAGCAATTCCGTGGCAAGTTCGAGCCTACACCTCCGGACAAGTTTTGCACCCTAGACAGACAGACCTTTCCAGCAATATCCTCAAATATGCAAGTTCGTGAGATTTTAGTACTATGTGTAAACTATCAAAGCTACCCCAACATGTTGGGGGTCGTTGTATTTAGTCCAGAGATACAGCGCGTAAACAGGCCCTTCGGCCCACCGAGTCCGTGCCGACCAGCGATCCCCGCACGCTAACACTATCCCACACACCCTAAGGACAATTTTTACCAGGCAGACCAGAGATTACCCGTGTACTAGTTCTATCCTACACACTAGGGACAATTTACAGAAGCCAATTCACCTACAAGCCTGCACGCCTTTGGAGTGTGGGAGGAAACCGCAGCACCTGGGGAAAACCCACGAGGTCACAGGGAGAAGGTCCAAACTCGGTATAGACAGCACCTTGTAGTCAGGATCAAACACAGGTCCCTGGCACTGTAGGGCAGCAACTAATAATAATAATAATGGATGGGATTTATATAGCGCCTTTCTAATACTCAAGGCGCTTTACATCGCATTATTCATTCACTCCTCAGTCACACTCGGTGGTGGTAAGCTACTTCTGTAGCCACAGCTGCCCTGGGGCAGACTGACGGAAGCGTGACTGCCAATCTGCGCCTACGGCCCCTCCGACCACCACCAATCACTCACACACATTCACACACATTCACACACAGGCAAAGGTGGGTGAAGTGTCTTGCCCAAGGACACAACGACAGTATGCACTCCAAGCGGGATTCGAACCGGCTACCTTCCGGTTGCCAGCCGAACACTTAGCCCATTGTGCCATCTGTCGTCCCTGCACCACCGTGCCGTATCGTATTCGCGCCTTTCGTTCTAATATGTATGCAAAAAACAGACCACAGTCTCTGCTATGACACCATCGGTGATTCAGTGATTCACTCGTGCATCTTGAGTTGAGAAATTTGTGGATTGAAGCCTTTGACTAGAACTTCAGGATCCCTTCTTATTGCAGTGTCGTGGGAGCTGTACACTGCTGGAGGTGTTATCCTGCAAGTGAAGTGTTAGACCAAGCCTCTGCATGTCTATCAGCATGAAGGGTTGAGGACCTGTACGCAGGGTCCTGGCCAACATTTATCCACCAACCAAGAGGGTCAAGAGCGTTTAATTCCATATACGCTGACAATGGAACTCTCCCTCGCTGCAGCTTGACAGGCCCGTCAACATAATAACACAGAGATAGATGGTTCAAAAGTCAAGTGTGTTTCATTGTTGTAGAGTCATAGAGTTACACAGCATGGAAAACAGGTCCTGCAGCTCATCTTGTACTACTGACCAACATGTCCCATCTATATAACCATATAACAATTACAGCACGGAAACAGGCCATCTTGGCACTTCAAGTCCGTGCCGAACACCTATTTTCCATCTACCTGCACTCAGACCATAACCCCCCATTCCTTTCCCGTCCATACACCTATCCAATTTATTTTTAAATGATAAAATCGAACCTGCCTCCACCACTTCCACTGGAAGCTCATTCCACACAGCTACCACTCTCTAGACTAGTCCCAGCTGTCTGCATTTGGCCCACATCCCTCTAAACCTATGCTTTCCGCGCACCTGCTTAAATGTTTGTGAAATGTTGTAATAGTACCTGCCTCAAGTACCTCTTCCAGGAACTCAGTTCATACACCCACCAACCTTTCGGTAAAAAAGTTACCCATCAACTTCCTCTTTCTCCCTCACCTTAAACCTACTGTATGTCCCCTGGTTCTTGATTTACCTACTCTGAACGAGAGACTACCCGATCTATTCCTCTCATGATTTTGTACACCTCCATAAGATCACCCCTCATCCTCCTGCACTATGAGGAATAGTCAAGTCAAGTTACTTTCATTTCTATAGCACACTTAAAAAACAACTCTCGTTGGCCAAAGTGCGTTACATTGGTGGAGGTACTAGAGTCCTAGAATAGATGCTGCCTGAGTTCCTCCAGCACTATGTTTTTGTTCGAGATTTCAGCATCTGCAATCTCTTCCGTCTCTGTCAAGAATATTCTTCAATTGTGCCTTAGAATGCTTCTTTTTTTTCATTTTCGATGGAAAATAGCAGGTGCAGTAAAGAGGAAGCGAGATACATAAACAATCTTCTTCTTCTTCTTCGAGTCCGTTGCAATCCCAGATGTCATTCTGCCAGTATCTGGCGCAGGTCACAGCTGGTCGGGTCGGTTCAGCCAGGTCCTGGGGGGCTGCACTGGGGGGTGTCGTCACACTCCAGTAGGTGGGACATTGTCTGTACTGCTCCACAGCTGCATGTGTCTTCTGCCTGGTAGTTCCATGCTTTCATAAGTGCTTTGCACCTCCCCTGCTCCACTTGTAATCTGTTGAGGGTCTTCCAGGTTGGCCATGGGAGGTCGTGCCCGCTGGCGAGGCATTCAGTCGGAGTGATTCCTCTCTCCATCCAGTCGTGGGCTCGTGTGTTGAGCTGGTTCCATTCATCTTTCCAGATGTTGGTCCTTGCTGTTTCTTTGGTTGTCTGGAGAGGTGGGACTGTCTGCAAGAAACTGGCTCTGGATTTCAGTCGGGGTGGAGGTGCTGTGTGTCCGTGCAGGGGGTGCCTGGTATCGACATCCTGTACTCTGTCCTGTAAACAATGAGGCAGACAGACTCTGAGGATAACCTGCTGGCGGGATCGCCCACGAGATGAATAAAATGCCTCGGCAAAGGAAGAGAAACAGTGCGGCAACCAGCCAGTCAGATAGAAATGTTGATGCAAACACGAACAGCTAATAAATGAGTGCCCCTTCAGACTCCAAAAGCCACTTATCCCAGCGAACAAAATTTGCGAATAACCCAAGATGTCCATTCCACAATGTCAGGTCAGTCACGGCATCAACATCTTGATCCTGCGCTGATGCACAAAACGCAATGAGCTTTCCAGTTTATTTAACAATGTACTTTCGACATAGACACAAAATGCTGGAGTAACTCAGCGGGACAGGGAGCATCTCTGGAGAGAAGGAATGGATGCCGTTTCGGGTCGAGACACTTCTTCAGACTGATGTCAGGGGAGTGGGCGGTACATGGATAGGTTGAGTGGAGGCTCCATAGAGTGTGGCAGCCTCGCCTGCTGCTGTTCGTTCTTCACCCTTTTAAAACATTTTTAGTTTGTTAAAAAGATTTGTTCTGGAGGCCGTTTAGTCTTTTTATGTGTGGGGGTTGCGGGGGTTGCGGGGGGGGGGGGAAGGGGAAACCGGTTTCTCCAGTCCCTACCTGGGCGAGGATGTGTCCTTCCACCGAGCCTCATCTTCGCCCCTTCCTCGCCGCCTACCACCTGGATTGGCGCGGCCTTTCCTGCCGGAGACCGGCCAGAGCTTCGAGCTTCAGCGGTGGCGTAACAATGAGGTACCATGGCGGAGCGGGCGATGCCTTACCTGGGTCACCGTGTTGGAGCTCCGGAGTGCTGGGACTGCCGACTTCAACATCGTGGAGCTGTGGTCTGCGGAGCGTCCAGCTGCGGGCGATGCTGACTTTAAACACCGCGGAGCCTGGGATCTTTCGCCGAGATCGCCAGTGTTGGAGCTCCGACCAGCGGAGTGGACTTCGGGAGCCGCAGTCTCCAGTAGCAAGCGGCCGTTTCGGAACTCCAAGTCGCTGAGAGCGTTCTTCTGACGCCGGAGTTCCATCATTCCGGCGAGTGGGCCTGAAACATCTGGCCGCCGTAGCTGAGGCCTCAAATAGGCCCCGACCACGGGTGAACATGGAGGAAGTTGACTGAACTTTGCTGCCTTCCCTCACAGTGGGAAACGTTGATCCCGCTGTGGGGGGATGTTTTTTTATGTTTAATGTTAAATTCTATAATTTTATTGGTGTGCTGCAATGGCAACTCAAATTTCACTCCACCAATTGGTGTATGTGACAATAAACGTCCTTTGTCCTTTGTCCTTAGATAAGGAAGTGTATAGATAAGGAAGTGTCAGGTGTGAAAACAGGACAAAGGGAATGCGAATCAAGGAAACTGGAGAATAGATCTTTGATGGTCGGGAGAAGGTAACAACAAAGCAAACAAAGATAAAATGTAGTCGGAGACATTCAGACTGGTCGGAGAACTGGTCGGAGATATATGTCATGGGTTTAAGGTGAGAGGAAGGAATTTGTAAGGAAATCTGAGGGGAACATTTTTAAAAAGAGAATGACTAATATTCGGAGTGTGCTGTCAGAGGAGGTGGTGAACTAGACACAAGTACTATCTTTAAGCGGCACTTAGACAGGCAATTGTAAAGTCAAGGCATGGAAAATATGGATTGACTGCAGGAGAATGGGATAAGTGTAGATTGGCAAAAGAGATGGACATGGCTGGCTGAGTTCAAGTGAGTTTATTGTCATGTGTCCCTGATAGGACAATGAAATTCTTGCTTTGCTTCAGCACACAGAACATAGTAGGCATTTACTACAAAACAGATCAGTGTGTCCATATACTATAATATAACACTGTGTTTTTACATTTTAGTTTTAGTGTCCACGCCGACCACTTTCGCATCCGACAAACTAGGGGCAATTTACAGAAGCCAATTAACCTACAAACCTGCACGTCTTTGGAATGTGGAAGGGAACCGGAGCACCTGGAGAAAACCCATGGGGTCACAGAAAGAAGGTACAAACTCCCCACAGACAGAACCTGTAGTCAGGATCGAACCCAGGTGTCTGGAACTGTGAGACAGCAAGGTACAGTGAAAAGCTTTGTTTAGCATTCTATCCAAATAGATTAGATAACACCAAAGATTGACTCAAAATGCTGGAGTAACTCAGCGGGTCAGGCAGCATCTCTGGAGAAAAGGAATGGGAGACGTTTCCGGTCGAAAGTCTGAAGAAGGGTTCAGACCCAAAACGTCACCTATTCCTTTTCTCACAGAGATGCTGCCTGACCTGCTGAGTCACTCCAGCATTGTGTGTCTATCTTTGGTATAAACCAGCATCTGCAGATCCTTCCTACACAAATTAAATAATACACTACATTAATACAATCAAGATAGATCAGCCACGATTGAATGGCATAGACTTGATGGGTCGAAGGGCCTAATTTTGTTCCTATCACTTATGAACGAGTGAACTTATGAAGCCAAATTCAATTACTATGGGAAGGGAAAGATGTAGAATATAGCATTATAGTGCAATAGTTCACGAGACAATGACCATTGTACATAAAAGGGTAGAGGGTGGATATTAATGGACATACAGATAGGCAAACAAAAACTTTGAATAAGATGTGAATATAGAGAACTGCAGATAGACAACAAATGCTGAAGTAACTCAGCGGGTCAGGCAGCATCTCTGGAGATAGCTATCTTAACTACACTTCTTCCCACCCTGCTTCCTGTAACGGCTCTATCCTCTACTCCCAATTCCTCCCTCTCTCGTCGCATCTGCACCCAGGATGAGATGTTCCATAGCAGGGCATCGGAGTTGTCATCATTCTTTAGGAAATGGGGGTTCCCCTCTTCCAGTATAGATGAGGCTCTCACTAGGGTCTCCTCGATATCCCGCAGCTCTGCTCTTGCTCCCCCTCCCCCCTTTGGTAACAAGGACTGAGTCCCCCTTGTCCTCACGTTCCACCCCATCAGCCGTCACATACAGCATATAATCCTCCAACATTTTCGCCACCTCCAACGGGATACCACTACTGGCCACATCTTCCCATCTCCACCGCTTTCTGCTTTCCGCAGAGACCGTTCCCTCTGAAACTGCCTGGTCAACTCGTCCCTTCCCAGCCAAACCACCCCCTCCCCAGGTACTTTCCCCTGCAACCGCAGGAGATGCAACACCTGTCCCTTTACCTCCCCCCTCGATTCAGCATCTTAGGAGAGGAGGGATGGGCGACATTTCGGGTCGAGGCCCTTCTTCAGAAGGTGAAGGTTGGCGATTTAGCAGGTAGATAGCCTGCAACAAACGGGCAACAAGATAGACAATGAGATGAGCAGACAGTGGGAACAATACCAAGATGCCGAGACAGGTCGACAAAGATAGGGTCAGTGAGATGGACAGGCAGCGAGAGAGAAACGTTGCCAGAAAAATGGGTAGCTGGTAAATGATTCAACAGACTGCACACTCCCAAGAGAAATATGAGAATTAGCCTGGAAAATCAGCCGCAAACTATCTACAGCTTCAGCGGTGTCGAGCAAACTTTTTTTTTTCTTGCAGAGATTCTTGCCCGCGAGGAAATGTAGAGACCAAAGCAAACGCAGTGAAAACGAGAGCTCACCTAATGTGGGATCAGATGTCAGAAGCTCAGAAGTGAATATTTTATACCACAGCACACACACGGAGCCGGGAATAATTCGAGAAGCTGTCTAACAAGTGAAATGAAAGAGCATATTTTTAAAAAGACGAGTTGGCTCTCTCACCTCTTGCACTGCATAGGGAGCACAGAAGGGGAAACACACCTGGTTTTTCCTGGGAGCAGTGAATTGTGGCAGGCAAGTGGGAAAATCACAGATGACTATGAAGAGGTTCCCTTGGGTACTAAACGCATGGCAGATCTCACTGCAATACAGCCGGACACGGAAGATGCATCAGCTTTTGTAAAGAGCATGGATGGGTTAAAGTCCCTGTAGATGTGGATCCTTTATCCAAAGAAGGATTGGCAATTAACATAGAAACATAGAATATAGGTGCAGGAGGAGGCCATTTTGCCCTTCCAGCCTGCACCGCCATACATTGTGATCATGGCTGATCATCCACAATCAGTACCCCGTTCCTGCCTTCTCCCCATATCCCTTGATTCCGCTAGCCCCAGAGCTCTATCTAACTCTCTTTTAAATTCATCCAGTGAATTGGCCTCTACTGCCTCCCGTGGCAGAGAATTCCACAAATTCACAACTCTCTGGATGAAAATGTTTTTTTCATCTCAGTTTTAAGTGGCCTCCCCTTTATTCTTAGATTGTGGTCCCTGGTTCTGGACTCCCCCAACATTGGGGAAATGTCTCCTGCATCTAGCTTGTCCAGTCCTTTTATAATTTTATATGTTTCTATAAGATCCCCCTCATCCTCATATGACAGTCCCACCATCCCGGGGATTAACTTCATGAACCTACGCTGCACTGCCTCAATAACAAGGATGTCCTTCCTCAAATTAGGAGACCAAAACTGCACACAATGCTCCAGATGTGGTCTCGCCAGGGCCCTGTACAACTGCAGAAGGACATCTTTACTCCAATACTCGAATCCTCTCGTTATGTAGGCGTACATGCCATTAGCTTTCTTCACTGCCTGCTGTACCTGCATGTTTACTTTCAGTGACTGGTGTACAAGGACACCCAGGTCTCGTTGCACTTCCCTTTTTCCTAATCTGACACCATTGGGATAATGATCTGCCTCCTTGTTCATGCCGCCAAAGTGGATAACCTCACATTTATCTACATTATACTGCATCTGCCCACTCACTCAACCTGTCTAAGTCACCCTGCAACCTCCTAGCATCCTCTTCGCAGTTCACACGGCCACCCAGCTTTGTGTCATCTGCAAATTTGCTAAGTGTTACTTTTAATCCCATCATCTAAATCATTAATATATATTGTAAATAGTTGCGGCCCCAGCACCGAACCTTGCGGCACTCCATTCGCCACTGCCTGCCATTCTGACAGCACCTCTTAGCAACTCTTAACATAGCACCTCTTACAACCTCAGCGCACCCCAAACTATTTACAGCTAATAAGTTTCTTTGAAGTCTGGTCATTGTTGTCATTTAGACAGAGGGTGGTGAATCTGTGGAATTCATTGTCACAGAAGGCTGTGGAGGCCAAGTCAATGGGTATATTTTTAAGGCAGAGATTGATAGATTCTTGATTAATAATAATAATAATGGATGGGATTTATATAGCGCCTTTCTAATACTCAAGGCGCTTTACATCGCATTATTCATTCACTCCTCAGTCACACTCGGTGGTGGTAAGCTACTTCTGTAGCCACAGCTGCCCTGGGGCAGACTGACGGAAGCGTGGCTGCCAATCTGCGCCTACGGCCCCTCCGACCACCACCAATCACTCACACACATTCACACACAGGCAAAGGTGGGTGAAGTGTCTTGCCCAAGGACACAACGACAGTATGCACTCCAAGCGGGATTCGAACCGGCTACCTTCCGGTTGCCAGCCGAACACTTAGCCCATTGTGCCATCTGTCGTCCCAATTAGAATAGAGATTAGAACGGTGTCAGGGGTTATGGGTAGAAGGCAGGAGAATGGGGTTGAGAGGGAAAGATAGATCAGCCATGATTGATTGCTGGAGTAGACTTGATGGGCCGAATGGCTTAATTCGACTCCTGTAACTTATGAACCTGTGACAGCCAATTGCCACAGATCAAAGTGTCATGATTAAGAAAAAAAAACAAATTATTTATACTTTAGTGGTTGGCAATTTCTATCTTTTCCAGTGTCTTCTTTCCCGTTGCCACGACTACACAGGTAAGTAGGGGTGATGTTACACAGACCAAAAAGAACACATCTTCCAGTCGTTATTTCCAGTTTAATTAGCTCTTTATAGAAGTAGTTGTACAAACAAAGATATGAACGTACCAGGTTCACCTTACTCCCATACAAGTTGTAGCTAGCTGTTCTCCCCGATCTGGTGAGAACTGTGTACCTCCACCTCCTGTGCCGGGTCTGAATCACTCCCAGTCCCCTAAGCCCATATATTAGGCCCCTCTATTCATCAAATGACAGCCCCAAGCATCCAAAATATTACTGCTAGATATATCTTGCCGCCAAAGTGGATATCCATTCGGCCCATCAATTCTACTCCGCCATTCAATCATGCCTGATCTATATCTCCCCTTTCTCCTATCTTCTCCCCTTAACCCCTGACACCCGGACTAATCAAGAACCTATTAATCTCCACCTTAAATATATCATTTGACGGCCTCCACAGCCTCCTGTGGTGATGAATTCCACAGATTCACCACTTTCTGACTAATGAAATTCATCCTCATCTCCTTTCTAAAGGTACGTCCTATCATTCTGAGGCTATGGCCTCTTGTCCGCGACTCTCCCACGAGTGGAAACTGTAGTAGCTATTTAGCTTAAACACATTTAGCTTGGGCAGAGCACCAAGGCAAATTCCTTGTATGTGAATACTTGGCCAATAAACTTACTTACTTACTTAACTCAGTATGTTATAACTATAACCAGTTACCTTTAAATGTTATCTGCCTGTAATTATGTGGG
This sequence comes from Amblyraja radiata, assembly GCF_010909765.2. Classification (NCBI taxonomy): domain Eukaryota; kingdom Metazoa; phylum Chordata; class Chondrichthyes; order Rajiformes; family Rajidae; genus Amblyraja; species Amblyraja radiata. The sequence continues at coordinate 37,221,285 of NC_045976.1, read as the reverse complement.
TGGGATTTATACGTAGTCTGAGGCGTGTTTGCGGCTGGGATTCTAACGCAGACGCACTGGTAGTTAGTTTAGTTTAGTTTGAAGAAGCATGGGGGTGAGGTCACAGCTTTCCACCATGCATGAGTTTGACTACGAGTAAGATCAAAATGTACTTAAACGAGAAGAAGTTTGGATGAATATCTTACTGTTTTTACTACCACAATAAAGAAACTATTAATCAAGAGACTTTGTTTGGAAGATTTATCTTTGGACGGCATTGAATGTCTCATGGAGAGCTCGTGAATGTGTTTCGATTAATCTCCTGAACCCCTGTCTTCAATCATCGTGAGAAGGAGGAATCCTTGAAACGATGTGACAATCTGTCACTAAAGAAACATCCTCTCTGCATGCACTCTATCCAGGCCTTTCACTATTCGGTAAGTTTCAATGATGTCTGCCCCTCATCCTTCTAAACTCCAGCGAGCACAGGCCCAGTGCTGTCAAATGCTACCAATCTCTGCATCTTGTTCAATGCAGTTGTACAGGGCCCTAGTGAGACCACACCTGGAGTATTGTGTGCAGTTTTGGTCCCATAATTTGAGGAAGGACATTCTTGCTATTGAGGGAGTGCAGCGTAGGTTTACAAGGTTAATTCCCAGGATGGCGGGACTGTCATATGCTGAGAGTATGGAGCGGCTGGGCTTGTATACTCTGGAGTTTAGAAGGATGAGAGGCTATCTTATTGAAACATATAAGATTGTTAAGGGTTTGGACACGCTAGAGGCAGGAAACATGTTCCCGATGTTGGGGGAGTCCAGAACCAGGAGCCACAGTTTAAGAATAAGGGGTAAGCCATTTAGAACGGAGACGAGGAAACACTTTTTCTCACAGAGAATGGTGAGTCTGTGGAATTCTCTGCCTCAGCGGGTGGTAGAGGCCAGTTCTCTAGATACTTTCAAGAGAGAGCTAGATAGGGCTCTTAAAGATAGCGGAGTCAGGGGATATGGGGAGAAGGCAGGAACGGGGTAGTGATTGGGGATGATCAGCCATGATCACATTGAATGGCGGTGCTGGCTCGAAGGGCCGAATGGCCTACTCCTGCGTCTATTGCCCAGTGTCTATTGTCTGAGCTGAGACTCCAAACTCAACTCAACTCACTTCCCTTGCACACTTCTACCTAATGTAAGTCACATTCTCATCCCTGTTTCTCCTCAGCTTCTCATCCACATTTCCATCTACATATCCCTATACTCTGTGGGACAATCTAGTCTCCACTTTGTAAACATCTGTGCCTTTTAAACTCTTATTTATCCCATGAATTTCATTCCTTCATTTATTTATCATCCCTTCAATTTATATATGAATAACCCTGCTCTTCATATTTTATTCTCTCATGCATTAATCTTCCCACATTCATTTGCCACCCAAACCTTCTGTCATTAGGTTTAGGTCTAGGTGAAGGTTTAGGTTTATTTCCGTCACGTTTACCAAGATACAGTGAAAAACTTTCCTTTGTCTGCTATCCGAACATATCAGATATACCATACACAAATGCAATCAAGTTATACTCAAGTACGAAGGCAGAGTAAAGGGGAAGATACAACGTGCAGAATATTGTTCTCAGCATTGTAGCACATCAGGTTATTAGACAAAGTCCAATGTCCGCAATGGGGTAGAGGTGAATTGGGCAGCACCCAAGCTTATGGAAGGACCACCCAGAAGCCTGATAACAGAGGAGAGGTTGTTAGGGGAGTTGATGGGAATGTGAGGAAAAACCAAATGGAATTAGTATAGGATTGATCCTTGTAAAGTCCCATAATCTGGAAATCCTTCCAGCAACTCTACCGCCTCTTCCACTTTTATATTAGATGGAGAATTAAGCTTGATGGAAGCGAGTAGAAGAGGGAGTGACCAGAGTGAAACTGGTCCTTGAATATGCTGGTGGCCTTGCTTCTTCTTCTTCTTCTTGCGCACAGCCTAAAGTTGTAGGACAACTTGTACTATTTGATCTTACTTGATTGTGCACGCCAGGTTGATTGCATTCGTCCAAACAGGGCGGACCACATGAAGGTTGCGATCTCCCACCCCGTGGCCTTGCTGAGGCAGCGTGAAGAGGTGTCAGTGGCTATGGGGAGAAGGCAGGATAATGGGCTGAAGAGGGAAAAATAGATCAGCCATGATTGAATGGCGGAGTAGACTTGATGGGCCGAATGGCCTAATTCTGCTCGTAGAACTTATGAACAATACAAAACCTACAGTTGATCCAATTCTTTCTTGAACGGATGTGGTCATATTTATCAGACACCTTCTGTGACATTAGTGCAGGCTCAGTAGATGCTTCCTGATCATTGGAAGAGGGACAAGCCTTTGACTTGGTTCCTAAACCTCTTTGATGAGTTCCGCACATCGGATTCAATAGATGCAGGGTCTGACGAAGGTCTGGAAACATCTCCGAAACGTCACCCGTTCCTTCTCTCCAGAGTTGCTGCCTGGCCCGCTGAGTTACTCCAGCAGTTTGTGTCTATTTCTGCTTACATGGGTATTTTTAAGGCACAGGTCGACAGATTCTTGATGAGTACGGGTGTCAAGGGTTATGGGGAGAAGGCAGGAGAATGGGGTTGGGAGGGAAAGATAGATCTGCCATGGTCGAATGGCGGAGGAGACTCGAAGGGGTGAATGGCCTAATTCTACGTCTGTAAATAATGAATTAATGAACGACATGAAATAAACAGTCCAACAATGGACAACTGCACAGAGTTAACTGTCATTGAAATTTCCACTGTATACTTCCAGATAGCAAGCGTGGAAAATGTGATTATGTCTTTTAATTACCCTTGTAACCTTTTTAAGAACTCAATTTTTTTTTTTGTAAAAGCTGATTAAATATGTGTCAGTGCTTTTCTTGTCTATCTATCTATTCCATCTGCTTCTTATCAGCAAGTATTTGTTCATATTTTGTGTCGGAGTTCTACATTGATGGTGCCGCAGTAGATTTGGTCGAAAGCTTCAAGTTCCGAGGAATGAATATCACCGGCAATTTGTCCTGGAACAGCCACATCAGAGCTATGGCCAAGAAAGCAAACTAACTTTCTTAGAAGGATTAGCAGGTTTGGCTTATCCCCAACAACCCTCACCAGCTTCTACAGAAATGCCGTAGAAAGCACGTTATCGGGATGTCGGGATCTGAAGTCTAATGTCTAAAGATTGTTTTAACAGGGTTGACCACCACTTAATAGGATTGTCTGTAATATTATAACTTTCCACAATTCAAGGATGACTTTCAGGATTTGGTTCCATGCGTTGCTTAGAAGAGTAATACATATTTTGTCATGAGGTGATGTTCCTACTGGTTCATGCCAATGATTGTGCTCCTCACAATCCTCTCGCCATCTCGTTCTATCAACCAAGACGGCTCGAAGGGCCGAATGGCCTACTCTTGCATCTATTTTCGATGTTTCTATGTTTCTAGTCTGGTCTCTCTCTTAGTTAACCTCCCCTTAAGTGCTTTACATCAGCACTGGGCCAGATAACCAAGCAGTGAGCACTAGACTAACCTAACATAGTGCTGAAGTAACTCAACGGGCCAGGAAGCATCTCTGGAGAGCATTGATAGATGACGTTTCACGTTGCGGGTCGGGATCTATGTGAAAAGAAAGAGATTAGTTAGAACAAATGTAGGTCCCTTGCAGTCAGAAACAGGTGAGTTGATCATGGGGAACAAGGATATGGCGGACCAATTGAATAACTACTTTGGTTCCGTCTTCACTAAGGAAGACATAAATAATCTGCCGGAAATAGCAGGGGACCGCGGGTCAAAGGAGTTGGAGGAATTGAGTGAAATCCAGGTTAGCCGGGAAGTGGTGTAGGGTAAATTGAATGGATTAAAGGCCGATAAATCCCCAGGGCCAGATAGGCTGCATCCCAGAGTACTTAAGGAAGTAGCTCCAGAAATAGTGGATGCATTAGCAATAATCTTTCAAAACTCTTTAGATTCTGGAGTAGTTCCTGAGGATTGGCGGGCAGCAAACGTAACCCCACTTTTTTGCGCAAACCAACATCTACAGTGCATTGTTTCCACCAGATTAACCTTGTTGGGTTGAAAAATACATCATCTATTAACAAGGAAGATCTTTACGTAGTATCACGTTTACCAAGCCTCAACCTTGCACTTGCAACCAGCAATAATCCGATTACAGAAGCACTTAATAGAAAACTGCAGAGTTTAGGCTTAATTAGTTTAGGCTTAGATTTCTCAGTTCCCTTAATTGGTCAGAGGCCCCATTTCCTGACCCCAGCAAGGAACTCCCCACCCCCACAGCAACATTGCAATGTCTTTTATCTCTCAAAGTGGGTTATCCATTAGGAATCTCTTGGAACAATTACAGAGTTAATGCCACTCAGTGTCAAATATAAGGGCGTTGTGCTTCCATGGGCTGGCGTCCACTGGGAACTAGCATCCATTGGGAAAGCTGGAGATTATTTCACATCGGAAGCTTTACAGCCACCATGTCCCTCACATCATCATTGCTTCCTTCCGGCTAGAGAGAGTGGAAATGAAAATCCCAGAGGAAAGTGACTGCTGCACTCTAACCCGAACAAAGATGTTCGCAGTTAATATTGACGGAGCACATGGGTCAGACACACAGCGGCTTTCACTGCGAGAAAACCCGATGATCAGCCATGATCACATTAAATGGAGGTGCAGGCTCGAAGGGCCGAATGGCCTACTCCTGCACCTATTGTCTATTGTCTATTATCACTGCATTGAGAATGATATCAGATTAAAGACAAGAGCGTGGAAAAAGGCACTTCGGCCCATCAAGTCCATGCCAACCATCAAACACCCGTGCACTAATTCTATCCTACACACTATCGGGCCAATTTACAGAAGCCAATTAACTTACAAACTTGTATGTCTTTGGAGTGTGGGAGAAGACCGGAGCACCCGGAGACAAGCCATGTGGTCACAGAGAGAACGTGCAAACTCTGTACAGACAGCACCTGTAGTCAGGCTTGAACCCAGCTCTCTGGGGCTGTGAGGCGGAAACTCCACTGCTGCGCCACCGAGCTACCCATGTGACAGAGCACTTAACTTTACATTCACTATTTCATTGTACAGTTTAGTTTATTGTCACGTGTACTGAGGTACAGTGAAAAGCTATTGTTGCGTGCTGACCAGTCAGCGGAAAGACAATACGCGGTTACAATCGAGCCATTTACAGTGTGTAGATACATGATAAGGGAATAACGTTTAGTGCAAAGTAAAGCCAGCAAAGTCCGATCAAGGATAGTCCGAGGGTCACCAATGAGGTGGATAGTAGTTCAAGAATGCTCTCGGGTCTATGTTTGACATGGAGGACTTTTAGTCACTCATGGCTTGTGTGTACCACAGGGCACACTTGCCACAGCTAACTGTATTCCTGCTTACAGCATGGGAGTTCCATACCCTGCCATCATTGTGTATACCTGGTCGGAAGTCCAAGATAATACTGAGTGCTGTTTTGGCACTGGCTCTAAGTTTCCAATCAATGGTGAACCAGGCTCAGTCTGTTCAGGGAGCTGGTAAAGGCAAATATTACAGAAAATGCAGTGAAATGTTCTTGTTTCCCAGATGTCATCATCTCCTCAATCAACAGTAGAAGTACCTATGACTGTCTTCATGGCCCTTTGTTTGGGTCTAGCTGTTTGCTGTTGATGTGTTTACAAAACCAGTTACCTGTTGGGCATAGTTTGCTGTCAAATGTTCGCAAGTGACTTAATTAGTTGCTGAATTTCCATATTAGAGTCATAGACTCATGCAGCATGGTATGAGGCCCTTCGGCCCAACTCTGCCCTTACTACGGGTAAGTAAGTAAGTAAGTACTGTGGTGGTCGGAGGGGCCGTAGGCGCAGATTGGCAGCCACACTTCCGTCAGTCTGCCCCAGGGCAGCTGTGGCTACAGAAGTAGCTCACCACCACCGAGTGTGACTGAGGAGTGAATTAATAATGCGATGTAAAGCGCCTTGAGTATTAGAAAGGCACTATATAAATCCCATCCATCATTAATTCATTACTTAGTTGAGGCCAGTTCATTGGCTATATTTAAGAGGGAGTTAGATGTAGCCCTTGTGGCTAAAGGGATCAGGGGGTATGGAGAGAAGGCAGGTACAGGATACTGAGTTGGATGATCAGCCGTGATCATATTGAATGGCGGTGCAGGCTCGAAGGGCCGAATGGCTTATTCCTGCACCTATTTTCTATATTTCTATGTTTCTAAGTTCATTTTATTTACATAGCAGATTTAAATCAACTCGCGTTGAAACCAAAGTGCTCTACATAGAAGAAATTAGATTTCCATACATCCGTATAAAGTAAAAAAGAGAAAAGACACGACACACTATAGAATTTAACATGAACGTCCCCCCACAGCAGAATCAACATTTTCCACTGTGAGGAAGGGCACTAAAAAGTCCAGTCCTCTTCCTCTGTGCTTACCCGAGGTTGGGGCCTACTAGAGGCCTCCACAGTCGCCGCAGCGGCGGCCCCATGTTACAGGCCCTCTCGTCGGATAATGGAGTTCCGGCGTCGGGAGAACACTCTTCAGCGGCTTGGAGTGTCTGGAACGGCTGTTTCTACTGTCTTTACGGAGTTTGCACGTTCTCACTGCGACTGCGCGGGTTCTCCGGCTTCCTCCCACGTTCCAATGACATGTAGGTTTGTAGGTTAACTGGCTACTGTAATGGTAAATTGTCTTTAGCCTGTGAAAAATAGAACTAGTGTACGGGTGATTGCTGGTCGGCGTGGACTCGGTAGGTCGAAGGGCCTGTTTCCATGCTGTATCTCGAAAACTAAACTAGTTTAGAGGGATGATTGGAAATAAACTGGAGGATTATTACAGAACTCAAAGAGTCATACAACACAGAAACAGGCCCTTCAACCCAACTAACACATGCCATCCAAAATGCCCCATCACTACTAGTCCCACCTGCCTGAGTTTGGATCATAAATGCATCTGTTACCCATAAATGTATTTGTTTGAAACAATAAATTGTTAGATTATACCAACATTGGATTGTTATACCCATTATATACAAAACAAAATTGATCAGAGCTGCGGAAGCCAGAGTCCTCTCACCTGCTGCCTGACGTTGGGAGCGAGCACTCCATTGCATGCACTTCACATTTGGAAACCATTCAGCTACTTGATGTGCGGTGACTACTAGGGCGTGGAGCAAGGGTTAGGAAGGACCACTGGAATCAATAGTTCCATTCAGCTCAATGGGCCAAGTATCCACCTTCACTGCTGTAAATTGCAGTCAGAAGCACGATTGGGTCAAGTATTGCATTTGATGCGAAGCTTCAGATGCTCGAATTAAACGTGATTGATTTTGCCAGCCGAACCGAGCATTTCTGAAGCACCTCTTTATGTGTTGTGCCACTAAAAATACCAAACATTGCAGTTTAGCCACAGTTTACTGTACTCTGCAAAATGTCTATCGTTCTCACCTGCTGGCTTGTCTTGCCAAATAGTGTTCAGCATCCCCCCCCTAATCCCCCCCCCCCGGCTTCCGTCTCCGCACCAATGATCCCATAGGATACTAGTGCGGAGACGGAAGCCGGTTACGGAAACATCCTCGTAAAAATAAAAGTTATTTGGGAAAAATCCTCTCCTCATTTTCAGAATTATAATTTATTAACACAAACTGTACCCCCCGCAACGTTGATTACACTGCGGGTCGGGTCGGGTTACTGAAATGGGTGAAAAAAAGGCCCACGTTCCGCTCCGTTGCGTACTACACGTCAGCCCATTGCATTTAGCAGGAGTGATCTATCTTGCTCCGCTATAGGATCTTTGCTCTTGCCTTTGTCACTTACTCCACCGAACTACCAATCAACCCCCCTCACCCAACACGTGCAAGTTTTAATCCATCGCTTCCCCAGATGTTGTCTGACCCACTGAGTTCCTCCAGCACTTTGTGTTTTGTTCAAGATTCCAGCATCTACAGTTCCTGTGCGTCTATTAATAGAATCCATTAGTGGGAACTTCCAGCAACATACCATCAGCCTGGATATTGCTGCTTATTTATGATGGGTGTCAGGCATTATGGGGAGAAGGCTGGAGAATGGGGTTGAGAGGGGAAGTTATGATCAGCCATGATTGAATGTAGACGATGGGCCGAATGGCCTAATTCTGCTCCTATAACTTATGAACTTATGAAGTCTCTTGTTCATAGAGCTATAGAGTCCTAGAGTCACACAGCATTTTAACAGGCCCTTCGGCCCATCCTGCCCACGCCAACCACCATATCCCATCTACACTGGTCCCACCTGCCTGTATTTGGCCCATTTCCCTCAAAACCTACCCTGATATTTCTTAAATGTTGTGGCAGTAACTGCCTGAACTCTCTCCTCTGGCAGCTCATTCCATGTGGCACAGGTCTAGATCCCATAATCTCCTAGCTCCCAGGAAAGAGGAAGGAATTCCCTTGGTCAGAGGGTGGTAAATCTGTGGAATTCTTTGCCACAGAAGGCTGCGGAGGCCAAGTCAACGATCGACAGATTCTTGATCAGTAAGGGTGTCAGGGGTTATGGGGAAAAGGCAGGTGAATGGGGTTGGGAGGGAAAGGTAGATCAGCCATGATTGAATGGCGGAGTAGACTCAAAGGGCCAAATGGCCTAATTCTGCTCCTGGAACTTATGAAATCCAAGAAATTCACCAACAAACGGAAACAGAGGCATCATGACAAGAGAAACCTCATCTCCCACCGCGAGGGCTCGTTGCCTTATTACCACTAGAGTATCGGACAGAGGTAAGTCACATGTTGGAGGGGGAAATACATTTACAGTAATGTCGAGCATTGAAGGAGGGGGACATTTAATACAAAGCCAAGCCTGCGAGAGTGCAGCACGTTTTGATTGATGCTATCTGTGAAACAGAGGGTCAAGTGTGGTTTGTTTTGTAGCTCTGAGTGCTCAAATTAAGCATGATTGATTTTGTCAGCATTCCGACTCTGCTGAAACATTGACCTCCTGATCTCTCTGCATTCAGCGACCAGGTCCAAAGTGCTCATGTCAGGCCAAGCCAAGCCCTGGCCAAAGGTCATCTCTCCTCCGTCTGCACACTGTGAGGAGGGGTCCACTTAGTCAAGGAGCAAATGTTGCCTGAGCTAACCAGGGTCAGTCATGGTGGAGAGAGAAGGTCGGGATATATTGGGTGAGGCCACATTTGCAGCATAACAGACTAAATGCTAGAGTAACTCAGCGGGACAGACAGCATCTCTGGATAGAAGGAATGGGCGACGTTTCGGGTTGAGGCCCTTCTTCAGACTGAATCAGAGGGTTCAGACATGGTCACCCTGCTACTGGAAGGATGTGATGAAGCTGACAAGAGGATGTTGCCAGGACTTTAGGGCCTGAGGTATAGTTTAGTTTAGTTTAGTTTAGTTTAGTTTAGTTTAGTTTAGTTTAGTTTAGTTTAGTTTAGTTTAGTTTAGTTTGGTTTAGTTTAGTTTAGTTTGGTTTAGTTTAGTTTAGTTTGGTTTAGTTTAGTTTAGTTTAGTTTTGTTTCGTGATACAGCGTGGAAACAGGCCCCTTCGGCCAACCGAGTCCGCACCGACCAGCAATCACCCTGCACACAAGTTCTATCCTGAACTCCAGGGACAATTTACAGAGCCCAATTAACCTACCAACCTGCACGTCTTTGGAATGTGGGAGGAAACCGGAGCACCCGGAGGAAACCCACGTGGTCACAGGGAGAACGTGCAAACTCTGTACAGACAGTACCCACAGTCAGGATCAAACCCAGGTCTCTGGGGCTGTGAGGCAGCAACTCTACCGCTGTGCCACTGTGTTGCAATAAGGGTGACTTCTACAGGGAGAGTTTGGGTAGGCGAGGACTTTATTCCTTGAAGCAGAAGAATCTGAGGGGTGATCATATAGATGAGTATAAGATCATGAGGGGATTAGTCAGGGTGAGTGCTCATTTACCCAAAGTAGGGGAATCAAGAACCAGAGGACATGGGTTTAATGTAAGAGGGGACAGATTTAACAGGAACCTGAGTGGTAACCTTTAGGCACACGGAAGGTCGTGGGCATATGGAAAACGCTGCCAGAGGAAGTACCTGTAGTTGCCACAGGGGCAACAACAACATTTAAAAGATATTTGGACAGGTACGTGGATAAAAAAAGGTTTGGAGAGATATGGTCCAAACATAGGCGAGACTGTCATATGAGAATAGATTGGAAAGACTGGGCTTGCATTCACTGGAATTTAGAAGGATGAGAGGATATCTTATAGAAACTTATTAAATTATAAGGAAAAATGTTCCCAATGTTGGGAGAGTCCAGAACCAGGGGCCACAGTCTAAGAATAAAGGGGAGGCCGTTTAAAACTGAGATGAGAAAGTACGTTTTCACCAAGGGAATTGTGAATTTGTGGAATTCTCTGCCACAGTGGAGTCCAATTCACTTGGTGAATTTAACAGAGAGTTAGATAGAGCTCTATGGGGCTAGCGGAATCAAGGGATATGGGGAGAAGGCAGGTACGGGTTATTGATTGTGGATGATCAGCCATGATCACAATGAATGGCGGTGCTGGCTCGAAGGGCAAAATGGCCTCCTCCTGCACCTGTTTTCTATGTTTCAATGTAACACAGGCAGATGCGACTACCGCAGATGGGGAATCTTGGTGGGCATGGACGAGATGGGCCGAAGGGCCTGTATCCGTGCTGTATACCTCTGCGACTCTACAACTCTGGAGCTGCAGCGTAAAAGATTAGCCCAGGTCCCCGCGGTCTGCTAATGGCTGACATGAATATTAGCGATCTTGCAGGAAGAATATTATGTCGACTTTCCTGAAGCACAAATCAAGACAAATGTATCCAATTGGCTGAATAACAAGCTCTGAAGCCTTTGTTTAAACCAGAGATGCAGAGAGATCCACACTTGTGCTTACTAAAAGCATTTGGCTTTTGAAAGAATCTGCGTTCATTCCGTTGAGGGTTCGAGGGATTTGCTGATTGGCAGGATGATGGATGAAGGAAACAGCCTACATTTCTGTAACGCCAAGTCAAGCCAAGTCAAGTCAAGTTTATTCGTCACATACACATACGAGATGTGCAGTGAAATGAAAAGTGGCAATGCTCGCGGACTTTGTGCAAAAAGACAGACCAATAAACTACAAACAGAATGGAACAGAATCACATGTTCTTTAACATATTACATATTGTGGGAGGAAGGAAAAAGGAAAAAAAAACACCAATTTTTTTTAAAAACAGTAGAATGGAACAGTAAAGTTAGTCCCTGGTGAGGTAGGAGTTTACAGTCCTAACGGCCTCTGGGAAGAAACTCCTTCTCAACCTCTCCGTTCTCACAGCATGGCAACGGAGGCGTTTGCCTGACCGTAGCAGCTGGAACAGTCCGTTGCAGGGGTGGAAGGGGTCTCCCATGATTCTTATTGGCTCTGGAGTTACGCCTTCTGATGTGCCTGACCTCAAGATGCGCTGAAGCTCATTTCATAAGTTATTGAGGCGCAGTTAGGCCATTCGGTCCATCAAGTCTACCCCGCCATGGCTGATCTGTCGTTCCCTCTCAGTCCCATTCTCCTGCCTTCTCCCCATAACACCAGACACCCGTACACATCAATCATTTGTCAACCTCCACCTTAAAAATATCCATTGTCTTGGCCTCCACAGCAATGAACACAGGATGGTGAATCTGTGGAGTTCATTGTTGTGGAGGCCAAATCAATGGATACAAAAAGAAATTCCTCCTCATCCCCTTTCTAAAGGCACGTCCTTTTATTCTGAGGCTCTTGACCTCTGGTTCTAGACTCTCAGTCTCTTGTGGAAACATCCTCTCCACATTCACTCTATCCAGGCCTATCGCCAGTCGGTAATTTTCAATGAGGTCCCCCCCTCATGTCAGTAACTAAAGTGGACTCAAGCGGAGACCAGAGGAGCCAACATTTGGTCGTACCTCCTACAGATAGCAGTGAAGACCATGACGGAAGAAAGGTCCACAACCTGAAATGACAACTTAGTTTTTCTTTCTCTGCAGATGCTGTCTGACATTCTGAGCAATTCCCACATTTTATGTCTTTGCATTTTTTGCTTTTGACTTACCACATAATCTATCTTACTCTAGAACATAGAACAGCACAGCACAGGTAAAGTCCCTTCAGCCCATCATGCTTGTGCTGATATGATGCCAAATTAAACTCATCTTTTCTGCCCGGATGTGATCCATATCTCCAATCCCTGCTTATCCTTGTGCCCGTCTAAAAGTGTCTTAAATGCTACTATCGTATCTGCTTCCACCAGCACCCTTTGCAATGCGTACCAGGCATCCACAGCCCACTGGGTAAATAAACTCGCCCCACACATCTTCATTAAATGTTCGACTTCTCACCTAATGCTAAAACCAAATGATGGCGGCATGGTGGCGTAGCGGTAGAGTTACTGCCAAACAGCGCCAGAGACCCCGGTTCGATCCTGACTACGGGTGCTGTCTGCATGGAGTTTGTACGTTCTCCCTGTGACCACACAGAGCCATGTGGAGTCAGTCATACAGCATAGAAACAGGCCCTTCGACCCAACTTGTCCATACTATCCAGAAGACATTTAAACGTGTAAGGGAATAGGACGCTTAGTAAAGACACAGACTGATATGGGCCAAACGCAGGCAAGTGGGACTCACTCAGGTAGGTACAGTATCTTGGTTGGTATGGACAAGTTGGGCCGAAGGGCCCATTTCTGTGCTGTATAACCCTAACTTCATCATCTGTGGAAAGACAATAACATTAATATTCCAGGACTGAGACTCTTCATTAGAACAGGAGAGAGAAAACAAGTTAAGGGGCTGTCCCACTTGGGCAACCTAATTGGCGAGTTTAGAAGAGTTTGAAAAAATGTCATGTTGAAGACCTCCTTCGACTATGTTGAAGACCTCCTTCGACCTCCTTCGACTATGTAGAAGACTAGCTACGACTATCTTCGGGAAAATTGGACACCGAATAGTGGAGAGTGTAGACGACCGGCTTCGATCTCCTTCGACCTCCCTTCGACTATGATGAAGACTATCTACGACTACCTTCAACTACCCTTGATTACCTACGACTAACATGCCGACCTACTACGACTAAATCTACAGGTAAAAAAAGTATCGATTTTTTCCATGGCGACCTTTTTGTACTCGCGGGCATTTTTTAACATATTGAAAAAAACGCCGCGACCTAGCTGAGGCCTCGAGTACGCGGGGACCACTCTCGAGCATGAAGGAGAGTTACGAAGACCTCCTACAACCTCGTGTCGACCATGCTGCGAGTATGAGTTGAGGGCAAACTCGCCAGAACTCGCGGATTAGGTCGCCCAAGTGGGACAGGCCCTTTAGAAAACAAGAGACAGGACAAGTTTACCTTGTTTGCATTCTTGCTCAGTCCTGAGAAAGGATCTTAAATGTGACACTTTATATTAACTGTGGTGCAGGAAGGAACTACATTTGTTGTCTTTTACCCAGAGTGGAGGATTCAAAAACCAGAGGACATAAGTTTAAGCTGGGGTGGGAGGAAGGTTTAAAAGGAACCTGATTGGCAACTTGTTTACACGAAGGGTTCTAGATAAATGGAACGAGCTGCTGGAGGAGGTAGTTGGAACAGATACAATCACAATGTTTAAAAAACAGTTGGACAAGTTCATGGATGGGATAGGTTTAGAGGATTATGGCTCAAACGCAGGCAGATGGGACTAGTATCTTTAGACCTAGTCTTGAAACCAAGATGAGAAGAACTTTTTTCACACAGAGAGTGGTGAATCTCTGGAACTCTCTGCCACAGAGGGTAGTCGAGGCCAGTTCATTGGCTATATTTAAGAGGGAGTTAGATGTGGCCCTTGTGGCTAAAGGGATCAGAGGGTATGGAGAGAAGGCAGGTACGGGATACTGAGTTGGATGATCAGCCATGATCATATTGAATGGCGGTGCAGGCTCGAAGGGCCGAATGGCCTACTCCTGCACCTAATTTCTATGTTTCTATGTTTCTATGTATACATGGGGCATGTTGGCCGGTGTGGGCAAGATGGGCCGAAGGGCCTATTTCCACACTGTACGACTCTATGACTACACCTGAGCATCATATAGCTCCAAGCATCAGTTGCTCATCCTGTCCGTCACAGAGAAAAAAAAAACATTATTATCAGTAATTATACATTCTGCCCACTCATTAATCCAGAAATCTTGCAAGCTCTGCGAGTTGATTTATGTTCACTCTGAACAAAAGTGGGGTATCACGAACGAGAGTGAGAGTGATCCAGGCTCGGTGAAACATGACAGAGGCAGCATAGACGCTGTCCTGGTGATGGATTACCCAATTGGACATCATGAAAGATGCAGAATGTGAGACGAGAGATGTCTAATATTGATTTGTTTCACTGAGAACAGGACCAGGGTAGAACCCCACCTGAAGGAACATTGTGAAGGAAAATACAAACACTCCATCTCACCACCCCACTCCCCCCTTCCTCCGTTAACGGTTGGTTAACCAGTTCCGCCGTTCACAATGATATATTGTTCGTGGGATCACACTGTCCCCAGCCAACAATCGGCCTATCAGTGAACCTCCCTGCCTGAGATAATCTGTTGCCGGCCTTGATTTGACCTGGTCCTTCCTCACTTCCAGTACCCCCCCCCCCCCCCCCCCCCCCCCCCCTCCCCACGTACAATCAGTCTGGAGAAGGGTCCCGACCTGAAACATCACCCATCCATGTTCTCCAGAGATGCTGCCTGACCCTCTGAGATACTCCAGCACTCTTTGCCAACTTGCTGGACAGTCAGACAAGCAATGGAACGAAGGATATTCTGGTTCAATAAAGAGATTGGGAGAAAGATAGACACAAGAGGCTGGAGTAACTCAGAGGGTCGGGCAGCATCTCTGGAGAAAAGGAATAGGTGACGTTTCGGGTCGAGGTACGAAAAGATACGGAACAAATTAGAGCCTGCTCCAATCACCCAGGAAAGGTGTAGTCCACAGTGGTCCGTGGACATGAAACGCTGTAGCGACTCAACGGGACAGGCAGCATCTCTGGAGAGAAGGAATGGGATTTTTTAACCGAGGATTGACACAAAATGCTTCTCTCCCACAATAGTCCACTGTTGGCTGGTAAAGAGGTGATAACGAGGGGATACAAACAGTGAAACTAGCAGGAACACAAAATTGCTGGGGAAACTCAGCGGGTGCAGCAGCATCTATGGAGCGAAGGAAATAGGCGACGTTTCGGGCCAAAACCCTTCTTCAGACCCTTCTTGAAACTAGCAGGATGACTAGGGTGGGGGGGGGGGGGGGGGGGGGGGGGGGGGGGTTGGAGAGAGAGAGAGATGGGGGAAAGCAAGGGTTACTTGAAATTGGAGAAATCAATATTCAAACCGCTGGGTTGTAAACTGCGTTTGGCCCCATTCTGACAGTGGAGGAGGCCCAGGACAGAGAGGTCAGGGTGGGAATGGGAAGGGAGGGGGTTAAGAAAGGAGAAAGGTTGTGTATGAAATTAACACCAGTGTGCACTGTCCAACCAAATGATATGTGATTCCTTGGTATTATTCCATGGTATTTAGAGTCAAGTAGACAAGCCTAATTTTCATGGCCAGAGGCTTGCGGACTAACTAGAGGGAGAAAAGAAAGCTTTCTCCCCCGTCTCCAACCTCCTCGGTCACTTGGGAAGGAACGTTGTTGCGGGCTTCAGCATTTACCTGAGGCCTGGCCTTCAGCCGGATTCGTCAAACCCTTCCCCAGACACGGACACATAATGGTACACATCATGTCGAACTCCAAAATTAAATCTCTGTTCAAACCAGCATGAAGTGTGGAGTAGGTGAACGTGAGATCTCTTTGGTAAATATTTCTGAAGTGGAGTCACTGCGTCTTGATGGGAGTGGAGGTGGAACAAGACACAGACAAAACCATTCCAGGAGCCAGGGCCATGAATACAAAGTAGTACATTCATTAGGATTAAAAAAAAGGAAGCTGTTTGTCCAGGGGTGGCACGGTGGCGCAGCGGTAGAGTTACTGCCTCACAGCGCCGGAGACCCGGGTTCGATCCTGACTACAGGCACTGTCTGTACAGAGTTTCTACGTTCTCCCCATGACCTGCATGGGCTTTCTCCATGTGCTCCGGTTTCCTCCCACAATCCAAAGACGTGCAAGTTTGTGGGCTAATTGGCTTCTGTAAATTGCCCCTAGTGTGTAGGATAGAACCAGTTTGTAATAACCAAGCTGATCTCCCTCTTTCCCCTCCCCCTCCCAGCTCTCCCACAGCCCACTGTCTCCTCCTCTTCCTTTCTTCTTCCTGTCGCCCCCCCCCACATCAGTCTGAAGAAGGATCTCGACCCGAAACGTTGCCTTTTTCCTTCGCTCCATAGATGCTGCTTCACTGCTGAGTTTCTCCGGCATTTTTGTCTACCAGTATAACATAACATGAAGATTTCAATATAGGAGTAGAGAGGTTTTTCTGCAGTTGTATAGGTCTCTGGTGAGACCACATCTGGAGTATTGTGTACAGTTTTGGTCTCCTAATTTGAGAAAGGACATCCTTGTGATTGAGGCAGTGCAGCGTAGGTTCACGAGAATGATCCCTGGGATGGCGGGACTGTCATCTAAGGAAAGATTGAAAAGACTAGGCTTGTATTCACTGGAGTTTAGAAGGATGAGGGGCAGTCTTATAGAAACATATAAAATTATAAAAGGACTGGACAGGCTAGATGCAGGAAAAATGTTCCCAATGTTGTGCGAGTCCAGAACCAGGGGTTACAGTCTTAGAATAAAGGGGAGGCCATTTAAGACTGAGGTGAGAAAAAACTTTTTCACCCAGAGAGTTGTGAATTTGTGGAACTCCCTGCCACAGAGGGCAGTGGAGGCCAAATCACTGGATGGATTTAAGAGAGAGTTAGATAGAGCTCTAGGGGCTAGTGGAGTCAAGGGATATGGGGAGAAGGGAGGCACGGGTTATTGATTGGGGACGATCAGCCATGATCACAATGAATGGCGGTGCTGGCTCGAAGGGCCGAATGGCCTTCTCCTGCTCCTATTTTCTAGTATGTGGGTGATCAGTTTGGAGATACCATGTGGAAACAAGCCCTCCATCCCACCGAGTCTGCGCCGACCAGTTTCTGGGTGATTACTGGCCAGCACAGACTTGGTGGGATGAAGGGCCTGTTTCCATGCTGTATGTCTGAACTAAACTAAACTATTCAGACAAAATGAGATGATGGGTCAAAGTTTGGTTTTAAAATTAACGAGAGGCAGATTAACTTTATTTTTGCATCAGTACCTTGACGTAGGTATAAGTGCCAGTCTGGGGAGCCTTTTCAAAATTCATTCATCATCGTTGAAAACATTAGCGTCGCAGTGGCGCTGGTTTCCGACGGGAACGGTGACGGACGCACCACACGTCTCTGTCCTCCAGTTCCTGCGGACTTCCGCCGCTGGAAGTACAGGATTTTGGTGTGTGTGTGATTTATCATCATTCCTTACAATGCTGTGTACGACTTGAGTATTAGAAAGGCGCTATATAAATCCCATCCATTATTATTATTATTACGACAGTGATCGCAACCTCTACTGAAGTGTGGATGGCCGCTGGAAGCTCATCAGAGAGTGGTGAATCTCTGGAATTCTCTGCCACAGAAGGTAGTTGAGGCCAGTTCATTGGCTATATTTAAGAGGGAGTTAGATGTGGCCCTTGTGGCTAAAGGGATCAGGGGGTATGGAGAGAAGGCAGGTACAGGATACGGAGTTGGATGATCAGCCATGATCATATTGAATGGCGGTGCAGGCTCGAAGGGCCGAATGGCCTCTACTCCTGCACCTATTTTCTATGTTTCTATCCGCCCTTTGACAGGTCTTGTTTTTGGTCCAGCTGGGGGTCCACAGCCCCTTCCTCACCTGGCAAACCAGGTGGGGGAGATGGTTTAGTCGCCGACTATCCAACCATGGAGCAGGTAGCACGGGATTACATGGTACCCGTGGCGGTGGGAACTCCCCCCGACCTGACCTTTCAAAAGGAAATTACATTAACGAGAGGAAGAATGGTCTCTCCAGAGATGCTGCCTGTCCCGCTGAGTTACTCCAGCTTGTTGTGTCGATCTACATTAATGGGAGGAGAGTATTAGTCAGGCTTTAATGAAACTGTTGCGGGAAACAGACTGAAGTTTTAGTACCAGAGGTCAAATTTTGAGGCGACAAGTACAGCTTGTTAGTTTTAACTCAGCAGGCCAGCTTTCAAAAGACTTGGACTCTTCCTTTATTCACTCTTAACGTATGTCGTTACATATTTTTTTTTTAATGTCGTTACATTTATGAGATGGAGGCAGCTCTCCTCATCTCCCAGTAATGAAGTGAGCCTCAAAGATCTTCTATTTCTCTGTGATCTGTGTTAGATCCTTTTTATCTGTACGTTGAAGTTCAGCTACACACATCTCTCAGGTCTCAGGAAGGCTGATAGATTTACCTTTATGCCCTCAAGGGTGGTGGTGGGGACGGATACGATCAGATGTAGATATGATAGAGGCATTTAGGAGGCAGAAGATAACTGGGACACAGCTACTGCATAAGATAATTGGGACACAGCTACCAGCCTTGGAGGGCATCTACCACACTCAATGCCCCAGGAAGGTCGTCAGCATCCACAAAGACTCTTCACACCCTTGCAATAGTCTCTTCGAACCTCTACCTTCTGGCAGACGTTACAAGGCCATCTATGCCCGCTCCTCCAGACTTAGGAACAGCTTCATCCCCAGAGCTATAGCTGCTCTGAACCGGCCCTGCTGAGTGCTGAAGATGCCAGCATCTGCAGTTCCTTATGTGGAAGGACATTCTTGCTATTGAGGGAGCGCTGCTTAGGTTCACCGGGTTAATTCTGGGGATGGCGGGTCTGACATATGATGAAAGAATGGATCGACTGGCCTTATATTCATTGGAATTTAGAAGGATGAGAGGATATCTTATAGAAACATATACAATTATTAAGGGAGTGGACAGGCTAGATGTAGGGAAAAAAATCCCGATGATGGGCGAGCCCAGAACCAGGGGTCACAGTTTAAGAATAAGGGGCAGGCCATTTAGGACAGAGATGAGGAAAATCTTTTTCACCCAGAGAGTTGTGAATCTGCGGAATTGTCTGCCACAAAAGGCAGTGGAGGCCAATTCACTGGACGTTTTCAAGAGAGAGTTAGATAGAGCTCTTAGGGCCAATGGAGTCAAGGGATATATGAGGAGAAAGCAGGAACGGGCTACTGATTCTGGATGATCAGCCATGATCATATTGAATGGCTGTGCTGGCTCGGAGGGCCGAATGGCCTCTACTCCTGCATCTATTTTCTATGTTTCCATGTTTCTATGTCACTATTGGACTGATTTTTAGTGGTTCAATAAACTTAGCTTTATTTATTTCAAAGCCAAACCCCTCCCTCACTCAAAAAAAAGTATAGATATGGAGGTAAAAAAATACTACTTGTAGGATCCACAAATGTTGTGAACCTACGCTGCACTCCCTCAATTGCAAGAATATCCTTCTTCAAATTAGGGGACCAAAACTACACACAATACTCCAGGTGTGGTCTCACTGTGGCCCTGTACACCTGCAGAAGGACCTCTTTGCTCCTATACTCAACTCCTCTTGTTATGAAGGCCAACATGCCATTCACTTTCTTCACTGCCTGCTGAACGTGCATGCTTACTTTAATCGACTGATGAACAAGGACCCCCAGATCCCATTGTACTTCCCCTTTTCCCAACTTGACACCATTTAGATAATAATCTGTCTTGCTGTTTTTCCTACCAAAGTGGATAACCTCACATTTATTCACATTAAACTGCATCTGCCATGCATCTGCCCACTCACCCAACCTGTCCAAGTCACCCTGCATTCTCATAGCATCCTCCTCACACTTCACACTGCCACCCAGCTTTGTGTCATCTGCAAATTTGCTAATGAAACCGAAGATCTCGGAGAAAACCCACGCAGGTCACGGGGGCGAATGTACAAACTGCGTACATACAGCGCCCGTAGTCGGGATCAAACCCGGGTCTCTGGCAACTCTACCGCTGCGCCACCATCGTTCAGCTGCACCTTCTAAACTCGCAACTTCTGCCAGATGAGTAGCATAAGGCAGCGGGCACATAGAGCCCACCAGATCACAGGGCATCATTTCCGCTGACATACATCACCTTTCCTGCACTAACACTGGATCAAAGTCACGGAATTCACACCTTTATGACACCGTGGCAGAATCCAACACAAGGTTCAAGATGAGGGCACAGCATCACCCTCTCCAGCGTGTTTAATAATGGCCAGTATGTTTTAGCTCTATTGGGGCAGTGCTTACATCCTGTCAAAGATAATGGGCAAAGATACACAAGCTTGAATGGACGTACCACCAGACTCAGGGACGGCTTCTTCCCCTCCGTTATCAAGCTTCTGAACAGTCCTTCCATAAGCTAGGGTACTCTCCAGTTCACCTCTACCCCATTGCGGACATTGGACTCTGTCCATGCAACCAAAGCACTTCAATAGCAAGATCTATCGTGGACATTGGGAACTGATGCACTACAATGCTGAGAACTATATTCTGCACTATGTATCTTCCCCGCTGCTCTACCTGCTGTACTTGAGTTTGACTTGATAGTATTGATGTGCACTAGTATCTGATCTGTTTCCGTGCTGTAATTGTTATATGGTTATAAGATAATGCTTTTCACTGTACCTCAGCACACGTGACAATTATAAACCTAACTTAACATGAAAAGGTCATGACTTGAGAGGCTGAGCTGGAGGGAGAGGATGGGCAGGCTTTGAATTTATTCCTTGGAGCCGAGGAAGAATGAGGGGCGATCTCATAGAGGTGTATAAGCCCATGAGAGGAATAGATAGGCTGGGTGCACAGAGTCTGTTACGCAGGGTAGGGGAATCAAGAACCAGAAGTCATAGGTGTAAGGTGAGACGGGAAAGATTCAATAGGAAATTGAGGGGAAAGGTGTGGAAGATAAAAATAATATCCTTCCTCACTTAATTTTGATTGGGATTGAACAAGGTAATGAAAGGGTGTTTTGGATGTGACATTTGGCATTTCTTGCTTAACCAGATGTAGAAGAGGTTGGTGGGAATTCTCAAAGTAAGATTAGACGTATTAACTCTTGTCTGGGAGTGTGTTGAAGGGTGGGTGGCAAATGTTAAACATGAAATAGTCGAGGAGATAAGGAAGCTTGTTTTCCCTCCTGTGAGAAGTTATCACAGTAGATCACCCTCGCCCCATTGTTACTGTAAACGGGGGGCTTATGATTGACCCGGAGAAGGGATGGTGGTGTGGGCCGCCTGAAAGGTAAGGTAGAATAATGTCAAGATGCACTTGAATTCTGTTTGACTTGATCTGTTGTTGAATAAGATTGACATAAGCAAAAAGAATATTACGACTAATGAAATAATTGGTATCCATGTGTCGTTGATAGAATATTTTCATAGAGTAGTATCTAACAAAAGTAAACAAAACTTGTTTCCTCTCTGTAACTTCTACAGGTGCCCAGTAGAGAGCATGCTGACCGGTTGCATCGTGGCTTGGTTCGGCAACTTGAGCGCCCTGGAGAGGAAGAGACTACAAAAAGTAGTAAACACTGCCCAGTCCATCATCGGCTCTGACCTTCCTTCCATCGAGGGGATTTATCGCAGTCGCTGCCTCAAAAAGGCTGGCAGTATCATCAAGGACCCACACCATCCTGGCCACACACTCATCTCCCCGCTACCTTCAGGTAGAAGGTACAGGAGCCTGAAGACTGCAACGACCAGGTTCAGGAATAGCTACTTCCCCACAGCCATCAGGCTATTAAACCTGGCTCGGACAAAACTCTGAACATTAATAACCCATTATTTGTTATTTGCACTTTATCAGTTTATTTATTCATGTGTTTTGTAGTCAATGCCTATTAAGTTCAGTTGTGCTGAAGCAAAGCAAGAATTTCATTGTCCTATCAGGGACACATGACAATAAACTCTCTTGAACTTGAGTATAACTGTCGGCTAATTCTGCGATGAAGCCAGAGAACTGGTGAACAGCTTACTGTCGCCATCTCTCCATGATAACATGTAATAAAGTCTCTTGACGCAAACCTGCAAAGTCTCAGTTTTTCATTTTCCCTTAATTTCCATCTAAATTAATTTATTTCACAAAAGGTTTTCACATAGAGGGTTTAAGAAGGAACTGCAGATGCTGGAAAATCGAAGGTAGACAAAAATGCTGGAGAAACTCAGCAATAGGCAACATAGGCAATAGGCAACGTTTCGGGCCGAAACCCTTCAGGGTTTCGGCCCGAAACGTTGCCTATTGCCTTCACTCCATAGATGCTGCCTCACCCGCTGAGTTTCTCCAGTATTTTGGTCTACCTTCACATAGAGGGTGGTGCTTCTTTGGAACGAGCTGCCAGAGGAGGTAGTTGAAGCAAGTACTGCAGCAACAATGAAAAGACATTCGGACAGGTACACGGATCGGAAAGATTTAGAGGGATATATGGGCCAAATGCGAGCAGGTGGGACTAGTGTAGACGAGGCATCTTGGTCAAGCATCGGCAAGTTGGGCCGAAGGGTCTGTTTCCGGGCTACACCGGCCCATAGTCTCACCAATGGCATGGCTTCTTTGGAAATCATTAGATAGCCTAGAATGTGTTTTTTGTAATAAACTTTATTCTATATTACAAATAGTAAACTTTTTGTTCTGAAACTGCAAAATAGGAGTGCATCATATTTACATACACAGGTATACAATTGATATAACAAAGTAATGAAGCTAGCCTTTGTCGGGTCCTTTCATCTCTTTGTTTGGGTAGTATATTTAATTGCAGTCCTTATTAAGATAAAACCTATTGTCGATCGGTCTTGGCGGAGTCTAACACTGGTTTCTAAGGGTAGGTTGTTACAAACTGTCTTTAAATAGGGATGTGCACATCGCAAACCCATTCAGACCAGACACACTATTCTCAAGCAAAAGAAAAATAGAGCGGAAATAAATCATAGGACACATTCACGATCGTGGCATTGCAGTTTGGTATCAGTCTTTGCTTCCCAGGTTCATTATTACATGCACTTTTTTTTATATTTTAACCAAAAAAGGAACAAATGATATCGAAAAGAAAACAAATACTGAGGTCATTGTCAGGGACTGACCTATCAATCACATCCACAAACACAGGTCGGGCACAGTTCAAGGCAAAAAGCTATTGTTTCAAAAAGTCCCTTTTTATATATATTTTTTTTCCAGCTGAATGAGTTGGTGGGTGAAGGGAGGGGCTGGGAGAACAGTATTTAGATTTGATAATAATACAACATGTATAAATGTCATGGGTGGGGGGGAGGGAGAGAGAAGAACATTCCAATCAGCTTCCCGCCGACCATGAGTTGACCCAAGGATTGGACCTTCTGACAACCTCCTCTCTCTCTCCCTCCCTCCCCCCCCCACACACACACACACACACACCTCCCGTCCCAAGGTCCCGGTTCCTCCCGCATGTAACACGTGCAAGTCATGTCTTCGCCTTTGCAGTTGAATTCTTTCTTTAGCCGTCTTCTATAAATAACATTTCACAGTTTCGTCAATCTGTGCGCGTTTTCTGTGCAAATAAAAAGGAACGCCTGTTTGGAGCCAGCTGGCGGTTCGTGGGGTCTACTGTCTTGTGGAACCTCACGCACTAGGTAGACGGCTGCAAATAAAATTTGATAATCCGCAGTGGCACTTATTTTCGAACAGCACTGTAATCCTTTGGTCTTCGCTGGCTGGGATAGTCCATCGTTTCCAAACCAAAAATGTCTTTTAGTTTCATTTGCCAGTACCTCCAGAGTCACAGACTGCCCCATAACTCTGGTGAACATCGAACCTGTCCATTTGTTATGAGATGCTTCCACATGATCACGTACACGTACACTTTTTTCCTTAATAATAACAAGGCTTCGGATTTAGAGTACATTTGTTTTTTGCATGAGTACCTGTGTGTGTGTGTGTGTGTGTGTGTGTGTGTGTGTGTGTGTGTGTGTGTGTGTGTGTGTGTGTGTGTGTGTGTGTGTGTGTGTGTGTGTGTGTGTGTGTGTGTGTGTGTGTGTGTGTGTATTTTGCACATGTGTATGTCTGTATATGTGTGCGTTTTTACATGATGCCTGCGTGTACCATTGTGTAACTGTGCGTACATCTATGTACACACCCTCCGACTGCTCCTCTCCTGTCACCACAGCCTATGTCCGCAGCTCTGGAATACACATACCCCCAAGCCAAGCTTGTCCATCCTCTGCCAATAATGTCATGCTCTCTTCCCTTCTCACAGACCAGATAAATTGCAATTCTCATGCACAATTTTGTTTGTTTTCTTTGTCCACAACTTCTGGCCGTAAAGTCAACCGAACTGGAGACCACGTTCTTGTCTCACTGATCTGGCGTCGATCGGAGTTAATTTTGGAACAGGCCTCCAGTCGATGCCATATTCGGTACCAACCGATCCCAAAGGAAATCGCTTGCAGCGTCCCACAAAAAAAACGGGGAGATCTTCCACCGATCCCGGTTCCCGTCGCTCACACACCACAAGAGGAAAGGCTGCCAAGTCCCTCTGGAGAAGACGGCCGAGTAAATCATCGCGATCTCGAGTCGCTCGCCAGCGATTCCTTTGCCGGAGATTCGCTGCTCTATTTTACAAACCACATTTGCGATATTTTTAGTTTTATCCTTTCATGTACATTTTGACGTACCCAAAAAAAATGTGAGGGAGAGGGAGAGAGAGAGAGAGGAGAGAGGGAGAGAGAGACTGAAGGAGAATAAAAGATGAAGACGCAGGGGTAATGGAGAGATAGATGATCAAGGTGACGTTGCTTGAACCAATCATAACTTGCACTTGAAAGGCGACCATCTTAAGTCAGGCACAGCTTGGCGTCTTTTACCCAGCGTTCCTTGGGAGTGCCACTCAGCTCTCTATTGACATGAGAGCAACTATCTGTTCAAGTTTGTAAGCTAACCGCTGCCTCCTGGACTGCTCGTCACATTCTAGAGTACCTACGATCTGTGGGCGAGAAAACAAAAGAAAGAATGTTTCAATGATGAATATGACCGCTTTTGACACTCATTAAAAATGATTCTATTGCAGACGCAAGGAGCTGGAGATGCTGGTTTATAAAAGCAGGTACAAAGTGCTGGAGTAACATCAGCGGATCAGGGCAGCAACTCTGGAGAACATGAACAGGTGACATTTCAGGTTGGGCAAGTTTGGGCTAGTGCCTGTGTCCGCGCTGTACCACTCTCTAAAGGGGCTGTCCCACTTGCATGCGTTTGGCACGACCAAACGGAAGCGGAGTTCACGCAAAGTTCGCGCTAAGTTTGCGCGTCATACTTACCAATCAGCTGGGCAGGAGGCGGGCCGACTGAATTTGGGCGTCGCACGGCGTAGGGCGGTGACGTCATCACGCAACGCCATGCCAGGCGGTGACGTCATTGAGCAACGCCACGCGCTAGGCGTAAGCCGTCAAGACGCTGCGTACGCCTTAAAGACACTGCGTATGACCGCAATGCGCCTGCGTGCTGACAGGCCGTTGGCGTGCAAAGATTTCGGACACTGTCAGATATTCGGAGCCCCGCGCGATGTCGGGACCAGCCCCGCACAACTCCGCGCTTCTAAGTGGGACGGGCGCCACGCGGCCATACGGTGCCCGTACGCCTCAAGCGACCACGTTTGGTCGCGCCAAACGCATGCAATCGCATGCAAGTGGGACAGGCCCTTAACTTGCTGACGGGGATTCTCTGGAAAGTGAGAGAAGGAAAAGGGAGTTAAAGGGGTCAAACAAGTTTCAAATGTCAGAGGATTTGTAGGGTGTAAACAGGGTCAGTATTTTCTGCTGTTGGGAAAGGGAGAACAAGATAATCCAATCTTAACCCAGAGCCAGGGTGATTTGGGACAATGCCAGAAGATAGCTTGTTTTACAGAGGGGAGCAGGAACTTGGGACACACCTTCACAACCCCGCAGTGAATGATCTGGAAGTGAAACGGGTCCTGGTGACTGGGGCAGGTACATTCTACTTGGGTCAGGATATCAAGAGATAAAGAGGAAAGACTAGAAAATGGACTGGAGACACAACCTGCCATGGGACGGGTGTAGATGTTGGTCGGTGTGGGCGCTGGGCCCACTCCGTATGACTCTATGACTCGAGGGAGAGAGGGAGGGAGGTTAATTTCTGAAGTCAAGACCCTGGCAGGTGAAGGATGGAGCACCAGTGAAGGAGCAATGACATTTGGGAATGCTTGAGATGCTGGAAGCGGAGGAGCTCTGGAGGACCATAGGGCTGAAGGTGACGACAAAGAACGAGCTATCACCTCCTCGCTGTATTTGCTAACATAGGAATAGATTTCGCTGAGGGCACTCATGGCGTTGAATTCAGCCATGTGCATCCGGGACTGTTCCGCGAGGTAGGCGTTCATATCCTGGTCACTGATGGCCGGCATTTTCCCAATGTCTGCATAGTACCTGCAGCAACAAAGGGAAGCATAAATAGACAATTAAAGACAGAAAGAAGACTCAATTTCTTCACAACAGAAACAAAAACAGAGAGACCTCTTAACCTTAATACACCTTCTCAATTTTACAATGTGTTTAGTGTAGGATGATGTACAGTTCTTCAGTAGCACTTGGTTGCAAGGGGCATCACTTGGGCAGCTTACAACCCAGCGCTATGAATATATATATAGTTTTTAAATAATCTTTTTATTAGAGGCAGGTACATATCATATTAAAAACATTTCATGTATATCATTCCTACATTACTAATATTATCGATTGATAATAACTACTTCTAGTATTTTTTGTTTATATAGATAGAAAATAAGAAAGAGAGAAAAAAAGGAAAAAGCATGATAAAGAAGAATGGAATAATTTACTAAAAATACATCATTGGAGATAAGTTCGTAAATTATAAAGTATAACTTTTCATCTAATCCTTAATTCGCGTTTCAGTCAGGTTCCCGTGCCAAGCCAGTCTGCCCCTTCAAATAGTCAATGAACGGAGACCAGATTCTGATAAAAAGTTCTTGTTTGTCCATTAAGACAAGTCTGATTCTTTCCAAATGTAGGGTCTCCGACATTTCCATAATCCACATTTTAATTGTGGGGGGTATAGGACCTTTCCAAAATGTTAATATTAATTTTTTCCCAGTTGTTATACTATAGTCGCTAAAGTTTATTTGGGTTGTTGTAAGTGTATGAATATTGACCTCTCTTTAAGTAACCCTTGCTTTCCCCTCTCTCTCCATCCCTCCCCCATCATAGTTCTCCGACCAGTCGGCCTCCCCTCCTAATTAAGTTTAATCTTTATATGCCTCATTGTCACCTTCTCCTTGCTAACAATGTTCTATTCTACATTTTGTACTTGGTCCCCTTTGATATCTTGTTTTCACACCTTATCCTTCCATATCTCTGTGTCTCCCTCTCCCTCTCCTTTCTCAGTCTGAAGAAGGCAGCAACTCTACCGCTGCTCCTTGGTGCTGCCCTGTATGGGGTTTGTACGTTCTCCCCGTGACCTGCGTGGGTTTTCCTGGGAGCCCTGGTTTCCTCCCACACTCCAAAGACGTGCAGGTTTGTAGGTTAATTGGCTTTGGTATAATTGTAAATTGTCCCCAGTGTGTGCAGGATAGCGTTAGTGTACAGGGATCGCTGGTCGACGTGGATTCGGTGAGAGAAGGGTCTGTTTCCGCGCTGTATCTCTAAACTAAACTAAACTCAATAAAACTAAACTAGTAGACAGGTACAGCAGGCACTGAAGAAAGCAAATGGCATGTTGTCCTTCATAGCGAGAGGATTTGAGTACAGGAGCAAGGAGGTCCTACTGCAGTGGTACAGGGCCCTGGTGAGACCCCACCTGGAGAATTGTGTGCAGTTTTGGTTTCCTAATATGAGGAAAAACATGTTGTTTAAGAAGGAACTGCAGATGCTGGAAAATCGAAGGTACACAAAAAAGCTGGAGAAACTCAGCGGGTGCAGCAGCATCTATGGAGCGAAGGAAATATTGCCTTTAAGTAACCCTTGCCTATTGCCTATTTCCTTCGCTCCATAGATGCTGCTGCACCCGCTGAGTTTCTCCAGCTTTTTTGTGTACCTTTGAGGAAGAACATTCTTGCTATTGAGGGAGTGCAGCGTAGGTTCACCAGGTTAATTCCCGGGATGGCGGGACTGACATATGATGAAAGAATGGATCGACTGGGCTTGTATTCACTGGAATTTAGAAAGATGAGAGGGAATCTTATAGAAACATATAAAATTCTTAAGGATTGGACAAGCTAGATGCAGGAAAAATGTTCCCGATGTTAGGGGAATCCAGAACCAGGGGTCACAGTTTAAGAATAAGGGGTAAGCCATTTAGAACGGAGATATGAGGAAACACTTTTTCACACAGAGAATTGCGAGTCTGTAGAATTCTCTGCCTCAGAGAGCGGTTCTCTGGATACTTTCAAGAGAGAGCTAGATAAGGCTCTTAAAGATAGCAGAGTCAGGGGATATGGCAGGGATGGGGTACTGATTGGGGATGATCAGCCATGATCACATTGAATGGCGGTGCTGGCTCGAAGGGCCGAATGGCCTACTCCTGCACCTATTGTCTATTATCTATATTGTCAAAGCATCGTAAGTCAAGGAGCATCTGTATTGTCTTTCTGTTGACTGGATAGCACGCATTAAAGCTTTTTACTGTATCTTGGTAAACGTGGCAATAAACTAAACTTAACTGAACTGAACTGAATTGAACTAGTGTAGATGGGACATGTTGGCCAGTGTGGGCAGGTTGGGCAGAAGGGCCTGTTTCCACACTCTATGACTCGATGAAATGAGCAGCAATACAACACGGATCCTGCAAACCAAATGACCAGTTTATGTGCTGCACATGCAAAGTACCTTTCATGCAATACTGAATATCTCCCACTGTGAAAGGACTACATGGAATAATTTCAATTTATTTTTGTTGCGACACAGAGAAACAGAAATATCCATAACAATTTGCTGCTCGTGGATGTCTAAAGTGCATGAAATATGAAGTAATAAGAGATACTCCCAAGAGCCAATCTCGTCCCCTGATGATCTCATTATAATTTAATATCAACATCCCAGTCCCAATATTGTCAGCAGGAGAGACAGAAATGTCAAATCAGACCAAAGCCATCTGCTCACCTCCATTTCCCCCCCACCCGACTCTCTGGGATGTCCTGACAGCCCGGCAAACACTTGTTGTAGACATCAGACAGGTGATGTCACCAGGTATAGACATGACGCAACTTATCAATTTGATTGAAACCCACTCCGTGCCCCTGACAGCATCTTAGTTTCGAGTTTAGTTTCGAGATACAGCGCAGAAACAGGCCCTTTGGCCCATCGAGTCCACGCCAACCCACGATCCCCGCACAGGGTGGCCACGGTGGCACAGCGGTAGAGTTGCTGCCTTACAGGGCTTGCAGCGCCAGAGACCCGGGTTCGATCCCGACTACGGGTGCTGTCTGTACGGAGTTTGCACGTTCTCCCCGTGGGTTTTCTCCAGGATCCCTGTTTCGTCCCACACTCCAAAGATGTACGGGTATGTAGGTTAATTGGCTTGCTGCATGTGTAAATTGTCCCTAGTGTGTGTAGCATGGCGCTAATGTGTGGGGATCGCTCGTCGGTACGGACTTGGTGGGCCGAAGGGCCTGTTTCCGCTCTGTATCTCTAAACTAAAAACTAAAATGGACGCTACCCTAGTTTAGTTTAACTTAGTGTCGTTTATTGTCACGTGTACGTAGGTACAGTGAAAAGCTTTTGTTGCACGCTATCCCGTCAGCGGATAGACAACGCATGATTACAATCGACACGATTACAATCCTACACACACTGGGGACAATTCACAATTTTACCGAAGCCAATTAACCTCAAACCTGGACGTCTTTGGAGTGTGGGAGAAAACCGGAGCACCCGGAGAAAACCCACGCGGTCACGGAGAGAACGTACAAACTCCGTACAGACAGCGCCCATGGTCAGGATCGAACCCGGGTCTCTGGCGCTGTGAGGCAGCAACTCTACCGCTGCGCCACCGAGCCATAACTTTCTGGTTAGCTACGGGCAAGAGGCGTGATGGAAGATTGAACGAACAAGTGTTTGCCATGCTGTCAGGACATCCCAGATGGAATGAATGCAGGGGTGTAGAAGCATAGACAATAGGTGCAGGAGTAAGCCATTCGGCCCTTCGAGCCTGCACCGCCATTCGATATGATCATGGCTGATCATCCAACTCAGTATCATGTACCTGCCTTCTCTCCATAACCCCCTGATCCCTTTAGCCACAAGGGCAACATCTAACTCCCTCTTAAATACAGCCAATGAACTGGCCTCAACTACCTTCTGTGGCAGAGAATTCCACAGATTCACCACTTGAGCGTCCAAAATGTTCAGGGCCCGGTGACGATGCGATGAAACGGCCAGGTACCCCGACCAACCGCCGCGGGCACAGCGCTCGATACTGACCTCTCCACCCAGCTCTTGTAGTTGGGGATGTCCTTGGCGTAGAGCAGCTTGTTGGACGGAGAGTCCTTGCCCAGTCTGTGCTCCGAAGTGGAACAGGAGTCCATGAAGGTCTGCGCCACCACGGAGAGGCAGGCATCTGTGATGCTGCTCTTGTGGATGTCGAAGACAAACTGCGGGTTCTTGATCACGTTCACCCAAAACCTCAATGGGAGGCTGCGAGGAGAAAAGGAAGAGGCACCGTGAGGGACAGCAGATTCTTAAAACACTGTGATAAACACTCAGAGAATGGCTGGATAAGAAACATAGAAACATAGATAATAGGTGCAGGAGTCGGCCATTCGGCCCTTCGAGCCTGCACCGCCATTCAATATGATCTTGGCTGATCATCCAACTCAGTATCCTGTACCTGCCTTCTCTCCATACCCCCTGATCCCTTTAGCCACAAGGGCCACATCTAACTCCCTCTTAAATATAGCCAATGAACTGTGGCCTCAACTACCTTCTGTGGCAGAGAATTCCACAGATTCACCACTCTCTGTGTAAAAAATGTTTTTCTCATCTCGGTCCTAAAAGATTTCCCCCTTATCCTTAAACTGTGACCCCTAGTTCTGGACTTCCCCAACATCGGGAACAATCTTCCTGCATCTAGCCTGTCCAACCCCTTAAGAATTTTGTAAGTTTCTATAAGTAGCAATGTTACAAAATTTTGAGATTTTAAAAATCAAGTCTGTAATTTATCCCATCAGATAAAGCATAAAAATAAGTTTAATTTGACACCTAATTCACTTTCATATCTCAAGTATTTAAAAAGTTATGGCCATTTTCATACTGGGAAATGAGCATCTTGTTCCCTATTGATTTTCTATGGACATAACAAAAAAGCTGTGATCGTGAACAGTCAAAAGCCCATAACTTTCTTAAAAATTAAGAGAACTGAATGAAATTTTCAGTTATCATAGATTGAAGCATTCTGAAACAAATATAAAATAATCTTACTTGGATGACCTGAAATTAAAGCATATAATTAGTTAGTTACCTAATTGTAGCTAATTTCAGACTTCAATTACTAGTCTAAACATCTATCCATTTCTTAATAAATGATTAACATTTTTAAATAGCCTAAATGTCCAAATAATATTCACAAATAATTCACAATAAAACATGATTTTAAAATCTCATTTACATTAATTTATAGGCCAAATGGAAGGAATTTAGTGTTCAATTGCTGCAAATTAAAGTCCATTTTAAATCAGCTTTCCAGTGGGTCCCTGTGGAACGCGCTGGTTTAGAACGTTCACATTGCGGTAGATTTGTGCCCCAAATGCCGAGAAAAATACTGCGGGATATAATGGGGCCAAATTGAGCTACTCGCAATATTAAACTTTGTATAAAGGGTTCTTTAAAAGCCCTTTTTAATGTAAAAATATACAACCTAACTTCTGTGGTTTGCTTTATGGGACCCTGCGGTTGCTGGCGGTCGCGGGTTTAAAGATTGATTTTTAAACTACTATAACTATTATTCAAGGCCTTTAAAACTAATAATAGCTTTTGCGACGGGGTCTTCCAGCGATTTTTCGTTAATAATTAACTAG
Organism: Amblyraja radiata; assembly: GCF_010909765.2. Classification (NCBI taxonomy): domain Eukaryota; kingdom Metazoa; phylum Chordata; class Chondrichthyes; order Rajiformes; family Rajidae; genus Amblyraja; species Amblyraja radiata. Next base: position 37,189,203 of record NC_045976.1, on the reverse strand, counting down.
GCTGAACGTCTTCGATTTGAACAGCCTAGAGAAAATCGCGTTTTAAACCCGCCCCCTCTAAACGGATATCCCCCTCAATCTTCTAAATTCTAGCGAGTACAAGCCGCTGTAAAGATTAATCTCCGGGACCCACAGCCCAGCAAAACAATATAATGCTGGAAGAACATCACAGTGGTGCAGCCGTAGAGTTTCTGCTCGACAGCGCCAGGGATCCAGGCTTGATCATGACTAGGGGTTCCATCTGTACGGAGCTTGTACATTCTCCCCCTGAACTATTCATTGGAATTGGGAAGGATTAGAGGGGATCTTATAGAGACATATAACATTCTTAAGGGATTGGGCAGGCTAGATGCAGGAACAATGTTCCCGATGTTGGGGGTGTCCTGAACCACGGGTCACAGTTTAAGAATAAGTGGTAGGCCATTTAGGATTGAGATGAGGAAAAACTTTTTCACCCAGAGAGTTGTGAATCTGTGAAATTTTCTGCCGCAGAAGCAGTGGAGGCCAATTCACTGGATGTATTCAAGAGAGAGTTAGATATAGCTCATATGGCTAACAGAATCAAGGGATATGGGGAAAAAGCAGGAACGGGGTACTGATTTTGGATAATCAGCCATGATCATATTGAATGGTGGTGCTGGTTCGAAGGACCGAATGGCATCTATTTTTTTCTATGCTTCTATGTCCTGCCTGAGTTTTCCCGTTTCCTCCCACACTCCAAAGACGTACAGGTTTGGAGGCTAATATGCTTGGTGTAATTGTAAATTGTCCCTAGTGTGTGTGGGATAGTGTTAGTATGTGGGGATCGCTGGACTTGGTGAGCCGAAGGGCCTTTTATCCGCGCTGTATGTCTAAACTAAACTAAACTCAGTGGTTGAAGAAGAATCAATGGAGGCAAGCAGTTGCCCAGTGTAGGGGAATTGAGAACCAGAGGACATAGGTTTCGGGTGAGGGGGTGAGGGAGGGAGGCTGTAAGGCCATCTCTACGAATGTGCTGCAACTCACATGGCAGTCCTAGTTGTGATTTGCAGAAATCACAAAGTCGATGGAACAACTTCTGGAGATAGACACAAAAAGCTGGAGTAACTCAGCTGGACAGGCAGCGTCTCTGGAGAGAAGGAATGGGTGACGTTTTGGGTAGAGATCTTCAGGTTGCAGGTGGTTGCCGGTGGTTGCCGGAGGTTGCAGGTGGTTGCAGGTAGTGGAAGCAGGTAGGGAGACTGACAAAAACCTCACGGAAACCTTGGGTGGGGCACAAAGTCTCCAGAGGTTTCCGTTCAGGTTTCCTAAGTGGGACAGGGGCATAACACTATCCTGCACACACTAAGGACAATTTACAACTATACCAGGCCCAATTCACCTACAATCCTGCACGTCTTTGGAGTGTGGGAGGAAACCGGAGCACCCGGAGAAAACCCACGCGGTCACGGGGAGAACGTGCAAACTCCGTACAGACAGCGCCCGTAGTCAGGATGGAACCCGGGTCTCTGGCGCTGTGAGGCAGCAACTCTACCGCTGCGCCACCGTGTTTGATATTTTCACCTGTTCCTTTCTCTTCAGGATGTGGTAACGTACCCAAACTGGAGGTACAAGGAAGAGCAGATTAGCCTGAGCTTAATACTGACTGTGCAGCTAATGTGGACCTGATTGCCCCGTAGCTGTGCGACAACAGCAGCTACACTGGAACAGATGAAATGATTGCTGCCTGGTCAGATCAAATTAGTTCCGAGATGAATCTCAGCTCCAATCAATTAATTGTGAACTTCAGCCGATGGTGGGAATTTTAATTAAAGACACACTCAATCAGCTCCTTTTGTGTAGGGTGGAACTGCAGATGCTGGTTCACAACCAAGATAGACGCAAAATGCTGGAGTAACTCAGCGGAACAGGCAGCATCTCTGGAGAGAGGGGAGAGGTGATGTTTCGGGCCGAGAGCCTTCTTCACACAGTCTGAAGAAGGGGCTCGACCCGAAACGTCACCCATTCCTTCTCTCCAGAGATGTTGCCTGTCCCGCTGAGTTACTCCAGCATTTTGTATCCTTCCCAATTTATTTTGTCCTTTTCTTACTCCACTCAGTACCAGGTATCTACACCAGCTCTGCTCCCACCATTCACCCTCTCCTTGACTCATTCTATCTTACCCTTAAGGTCATAATGGGATGGGAGTAGAATTAGGCTATTTGGCCCATCGTCTACTCTGCCATTCAATCATGGCTGATCGATCTCTCCCGCCTATCCCCATTCTCCTGCCTTCTCCCCATCACCTCTGACACCCGTACTAATGAAGAATCTATCTATCTCTGCCTTAAAGTTTGGGCTAAGATAAAGTGGGGGGGGGGGGGGGGGGGGGGGGGGGGGGGGGGGGGGGGAGCTGAAGGACCTGCATTCAATAGATGCAGATACTTTGCAAACTATCGAAAGGCAGTTTTCCCTCTTGCTCTCCCTGAACCATGACAAAGATCTCCCCATTACTGGAGGGGTGCGGAGGCTTTGGAGAGGGTGCAGGAAATATTTACCAGAGAGTTGTCTCGATTGGAGGGTATTAGCTATATGTTGGAGGTCGAGGGGAAACCCGATAAAAGTATATTAAATAACGAGGCGATGGGCCAAATAGCCTAATTCTACTCCTATTATGACCTTAAGGGTAAGATAGAATGAGTCAAGGAGAGGGTGAATGGTGGGAGCAGGCTGGACGTGCAGAACCGCTTTCCTGGTGGTGGAAATGTCAAAGACTAGAGGGCACGTCTTGAAGGTGAGAGGGGAAAAACTTAACGCAGTTTTCCAGGACAAGTTATTTTTACACAAAGTGCAAAGTGTAAATAGTACACAAAGGTGACATGCTGCCAGGGGTGGTGGTGGCAGAGGGAGATACTTTGAGAAGGAGTCAGGGTTATGGGGAGATGGCAGGAGAATGGGGTTGAGAGGGAAAGATAGATCAGCCACGACTGAATCGCGGAGTAGACTAGATGGGCCGAATGACCGATATCTACTCCTATAACCTATGAACTGATGGTGGCATCTAAGAGGCGTTCAGATAGGCACATGGACATGCAGGGAACACAGGGATCGAATCGGGTGCAAAGACAGGGGATTAGTATAACTTGGCGATACAGGTGGGTTGAATGTCGTCGGTCGAAGGGTCTGCATCCTGTGCTATACTGTTCTCTCTTCTACATTTAACTAATTAAGTCCGAGACTCTTTGTCAAAATCTCACGGTTCTTAAGTGAGAGGAGCAGAATTAGGCCGTTCGGCCCATCGAGTCTACTCCGCCATTCGATCATGGCTGATCTACCTTTCCCTCTTCTCCTGCTTTCTCCCCGTAACTCCTGACAACCGTACTAACTCCCCCCCCCCCCCCCACCCAGGGTTGAATCCCTCACCATTTCTACAGCTTTGATGAAAGCCCACAGAACTGGTGACTTGGACGTGACACGGCAGCTCTGATGTCTTATTCCCTGCAGCCCCTGGGGATATGTCAATGCGGGAGGGTGGGAGAGGGTGTGAAATCTGAGGGGGAGCAACAGTGTGGGGGGGGGGGGGGGTGATTACTGAAAGAATAGCCGTCATCCTTCCTGCTGCCGCAGAAGCGATGGGTTGCAGTTTGTGGTTGCTCGTGCCCTAGCTGCTGGGTGATGGATGAATCGACATCCACACAATTAACAACATTATGCCTTGTAGAAAGTAAGCATCTGCTTTATTTTTATTACTTTTACATGAGCACTCAGTCTTCCTGCAGCTTAATCAATGAGAGGCGTGAAGCGCGGCGGATAGTGCTGCACGGGGACACGGGCTGCAATCAGCGCTAGCTTTCGTTTCAAGCTGTCTTGGAGGGGATTGAAAAACAAACATGAGCAGCATTTCATGTTCAGATGGGCGCTACAACGGTCGAGTTGCTGCCTGACAGCGCCAGAGACCCAGGTTCGATCCTCACTACGGATGTTGTCTGTACGTTCTCCCGGTGACCGCACGGGTTTCCCCCTGGGTGCGCTGGTTTCCTCCCACACTCCAAAGACGTACAGGTTTGTAGGTTAATTAGCTTCAGTAATGATTGTAATTCGTAGGATCGTGCTAGTGTGCAGGGATAGCTGGTCGGCACATCGGCCACTTGCTCCTTCCTAAAGGAATGCCCTTTAACTCCGAGGCTATGACCTCTGGTTCTCGTGTGTCTCCATGGAAGTCCCCAATTACTGACCACACCTGAGCAGTTCTGCCCTCAGCTCACCTTGCACACATCCCCCCCCCCCCCCCCCCACACTCACCAGTTGCTCTTCCAGGTGTGGCGCACATGTGGGTCATGGATCTGATGCTTGTCTGCTTGCTCGTCCAGGAAGTCAAACATGTACTTGATGGCCAGGGGCAGCGCGCTCCCACGATGGGCTGTGCTGAAGATCGTCTCAAACAGATCGTCCACAAACTTCTGCAGCGTGCCCTGGAGTGCGGAGGGAGAGAGGGAGAGGGGGAGAGGGGGAGAGGGGGAGTGAGGGGAGAGAGGGGAGAGGGAGTGAGGGGGAGAGAGGGAGTGAGGGGAGAGAGGGGAGGGGGAGTGAGGGAGTGAGGGAGTGAGGGAGTGAGGGGGAGAGAGGGAGTGAGGGGGAGAGGGGGAGAGAGGGAGTGAGGGGAGAGAGGGAGTGAGGGGGGAGAGGGGAGGGGGAGAGAGGGAGGGGGAGAGGGGAGAGGGGGAGAGGGGGAGAGGGGGAGAGGGAAAGAGGGAGGAAGTGGAGAGGGTGAGAGAGGAGGAGAGAGGGAGGAGAGAGGGATGGAGAGGGGGAGAATGGGAGAGTGGGAGAGAGGGAGAGAGGGAGAGAGGGAGAGAGGGAGAGAGGGAGAGAGGGAGAGAGAGGGAGAGGGAGAGGGGGAGAGAGAGAGTGGGAGAGAGGGAAAGAGGGAGAGAGGGAGGGAGAGAGGGAAAGAGGGAGAGAGAGAGTGAGAGAGAGAGAAAGAGGGAGAGAGGAAGAGAGAGGGAGAGGGGGAGAGGGGGAGAGAGGGAGAGAGGGGGAGAGGGGGAGAGGGACAGAGGGAGGAAGTGGAGAGGGTGAGAGAGGGAGGAGAGAGGGATGGAGAATGGGAGAGGGGGAGAGGGGAGAGAGAGTGAGGGAGAAAGAGAGAGATTTAGTGGCACAAAATGAAACAATGCAGAGTAGATACATGTTGGTGAGATGTCAGCACCCAAACAGTGCATGAATAATTAACACGACATGGAGATCTGTCCTGGACCCAGCATGTCGATGCAATCATACAGAAAGCCCATCAACACCTCTACCTCGTGAGGAGATTGAGAAGATTCAGTATGTCAGCAAATGTCTCTAGAACTGTACAGGTGGACAGTGGAGAGCATATTAACTGGTTGCACCGCAGCCTGGTTCGGCAACTCGAACGCCCAGGAACAATGAAGGCTACAAAAAGGTGGTGAACACTGCCCAATCCATCATGGGTACCCAGCTCCTCACCATCGAAGGGATTTACAAGAGTCACGGCCTCATAAAGGCAGCCAGCATCAGAGCCCCTCACCAACCTGGCCACACACACACACACTGATTTCACTTCCACCATCGGGTAGGAGGCATAGAAGCTGTAACGTTTAAAACGTTTGTGGTTGATTATGCCAGTTCCGGAGTAATATTTCAGGACATGTGACAATAAAATACTCTCGACTCTAGATGGATCACTGAACATCAACTAAGATCAATAAGTTGATCAAATATTCAAATCCATGGGGGCTTGCTCTGTGCCAAGTGGCAGTCATGTTTTCTATATTACACCTCAAAAGAATTCATGCGTTTGAAGAATTCAAAAATTCATCTTGCGGGAAAACAGGCCCTTCGGCCCATTGAGTCCACGACGACCATCGATCACCCATTCATACTAGTCCTGTGTTGCCTCACTTTCATTGGTACTACAGTACTTTGGTGAAGTACGACATCAATGTGAATTGCTCGTACATTTTTAAGGAGCTGTATTCTCCAGCCAAAAAGTAACAAGAGGAATATATAGACACCAATGCTGGTTTACAAAAAAAGTGCTGGAGTAATTCAGCAGGTCAGGCAGCATCTCTGGAGAATGTGGATAGGCAACATATCGGGGTGTGAAGAAGACTCCTGACCCGAAACGTCGACTATCCACGTTCTCCATAGATGCTAGAATTTAGAAGATTGAAGGGGGGGATCTTATAGAAACTTACAAAATTCTTAAGGGGTTGGACAGGCTAGATGCAGGAAGATTGTTCCCGATGTTGGGGAAGTCCAGAACAAGGGGATCACAGTTTAAGGATAAGGGGGAAATCTTTTAGGACCGAGATGAGGAAAACATTTTTCACACAGAGAGTGGTGAATCTCTGGAATTCTCTGCCACAGAAGATAGTCGAGGCCAGTTCATTGGCTATATTTATGAGGGAGTTAGATGTGGCCCTTGAGGCTAAAGGGATCAGAGGGTATGGAGAGAAGGCAGGTACAGGATACTGAGTTGGATGATCAGCCATGATCATATTGAATGGCGGTGCAGGCTCGAAGTGCCGAATTGCCTCTACTCCTGCACCTATTTTCTATGTATCTATGTTTCTATGCTGCCTGACCCGCTGAGTTACGCCAGCATTTTGTGTCGCCCTTTTTTTGACAAGAGGAATGCCTGAAGCTTGAAATGCCACAGTGAAGCAGACCGGCTAATGGGCGAGCGTGAGACCTTTGTCCTCGAGCTGCTTTAATGAACTAAATACTGATTCTTTGTAGAAGAGGAATAACCGCCCTTGCGCGCGGGAGCCTCATGAAACAAGCGCGGCTGGTTTTGACAAAAGCGGGAGTTCGCGACGGGGTTAACACCGCGAGTCAGACATGCATCTGCAACACTGATAAAGATGAATAGCCCGACTCTGCCATGGCAGCAAATTCTCATTCTGCTCAGTCACCGTGGAAGTCGTGTTAGCCGATAATCATAATATCTCTGGCGCGTCTGGGCTTGGTGACAGCTTTCCCTGGCTCACGACAGGAGGGCGGGAGAGGAAGAGGAGGGGGAGAGGGGAGGACAGTGGTGGTAGTCGAGGGGGGGGGGGGTGAAGGAAGCACCCGACACCCATTAAGAGCGGCGACAACATTAAACACAGTTCTGACAAGTTTCAATTTGCTCGCTAGGCCCCAAGCATTTCTCCGTCTCAAATATATTTCTGAAGAAAAATGTTATGCCAGTTACGGAAATGAGGTGAGGCTTGCTTACAAATTTCAGGACATTAAACATGTCAAGAGGAATCAATTTTGTGTAAAAGATTGCTACTTGTAAGCGACAATGATGGGCCCAACGGATAAGTTACCTACATAAACAACAAGTCATTCTTATTTATTGGAGGCAAATGTCAAACACAGTAAATCATGCACTTGTCTGGCAAAGATGTGGCATTAAGATTTCTGTACTTAAGATGGAAATGTTCTGAAGGGTGCATTTTATAGTTGAGTTCTCCCTCCGCATACCGACATTAAACTATGTGCGTGTGCTGAAATGCGCTCCTTTCCGACTGAGGAGAGGCTTTGAGCTTTCCCCTGGGATCTGCCATAGATGAGAGGCTGCCTCTCCAACCTGCGCAGCCGAGGCCATAAAGTGGCTCAATTGATTTCCACAAGGGTTGGCCAGGGAGTCATTCTCTGCATGACTGAATCTGGGGAGAATGAACAATCAGCTATACACTGAGTAGGCATTCCCTGCAGCCAGGAGGATAACAAAGTTCGGAATAACTCAATCAGTGACATCGCTAGTGCCTGTTTAATCCATGTGCCGACAGTAGCCAGGGCCATTAAACTTGCTCTGAATTTTTCAACACCAAGAACAACTTGCCATAGAGGGAGTGCAGAGAAGGTTCACCTGACTGATTCCTGGGATGTCAGGACTGTCTTATGAAGAAAGACTGGATAGACTTGGTTTATACTCTCTAGAATTTAGGAGATTGAGAGGGGATCTTATAGAAACTTACAAAAATTTTAAGGGATTGGACAGGCTAGATGCAGGAAGATTGCTCCCGATGTTGGGGAAGTCCAGGGCAAGGGGTCACAGCTTAAGGATAAGGGGGAAATCCTTTAAAACCGAGATGAGAAGAACTTTTTTCACACAGAGAGTGGTGAATCTCTGGAACTCTCTGCCACAGAGGGTAGTCGAGGCCAGTTCATTGGCTATATTTAAGAGGGAGTTAGATGTGGCCCTTGTGGCTAAGGGGATCAGAGGGTATGGTGAGAAGGCAGGGATGAGATACTGAGTTGGATGATCAGCCATGATCATATTGAATGGCGGTGCAGGCTCGAAGGGCCGAATGGCCTACTCCTGCACCTAATTTCTATGTTTCTATGTTTCTATGTTAGGAAGGCACGGTAGCGCAGTGGTAGAGTTGCTGCCTTACTGCCGTGATATTTGACTCAGCATTGAAATTTGACAAACAAGTCAATGCCGTGGTAAAAGCCAGCTTCTTCCAGCTTCGGACGATAGCTAAAATAAAACAATTCCTCCAGTTTGACGACCTCGAAAAGATCATCCACACATTCATCTCCTCCCGCCTCGATTACTGCAACTCCCTCTACACTGGCATCAGCCAATCTTCCCTGTCCCGCCTGCAACTGGTCCAAAACGCCGCAGCGAGACTCCTGACGGGCACCCGAAAAAGGGACCACATCACCCCGATCCTGGCCTCTCTCCACTGGCTCCCTGTGAGGTTCCGAATAAATTTCAAGATCCACCTCTATGTCTACAAAGCCCTTAATGGGGCTTGTCCCCACCTACATCAAAAGTCTGCTTACCCACCACACCACCTCCAGGTCCCTCAGATCGGCCGACTTGGGGTTACTGAACGGTCTAGGCATAAGCGCCTTTGCAGTTGCAGCTCCTAGACTGTGGAACAGCATCCTTCTTCCCATCAGAACTGCCCCCTCCATCGACTCTTTTAAGTCGAGACTTAAAACTCATCTTTGCTCTCAAGCCTTTCTTGACGTCCTCTGAGCGAGGGCTATATATATGTATTAATGTATGTACTTAATCTATGAACTACTGTTGTATAACGTTAGTACCTCCACCAATGTAAAGCACTTTGGTCAACGAGAGTTGTTTTTTAAATGTGCTATAGAAATAAAGGTGACTTGACTTGACTGCAACCAGTGAATTGTAAATTGTAAATTGTCCCTAGTGTGTCGGTTAGTGCTATTGTACGGGGTGACCGTTGGTCGGCATGGATCCGGTGGGCTGAACGGCCTGTTTCCGTGCTCAAAACTCAAACTAAAAACTAAACTAAAAGGGCGAGAATCTCGGGAAATCATATTTGCTAGTCGAGCCATTTTCAGCCATTTGAACTCATGTTAATTTAGCCCACAATCTGTCTCTGTTTAAAATCAGATTACTATGAGGGGATTCACACTGATTCATTTTTCTTCTCATGATTAAACCCATCTTTAGTCGCACCAATTAAACAGTAGGAAGTTACCCTGTTGGCCAGGAATATATTGTGGTGCCACCCATGTTTAAATTAAATGTTATTTTCCAAAAAACGATGTCAAGTTGTGGGTCAAATAATTCCAAGCGGAAACGCAACGATCGGGGAGGGAGGGAGGGAGGGAGGGTGAAACTGAACGCTTCTCAAAAGCAAACACCCGATCCCAACATGAATCAGTGCGGAGAACGAACCGTTGATTAGTACGGGTGTCAATGGTTATGGGGAGGAGGCTGGAGAATGGGGTCGAGAGGGAAAGATAGATCTGCCATGATTGAACGGCGTAGACATGATGGGCCAAATGGCTTAATTCTACTCCCAGAACTTATTATGAACCAGTTTTCATGGGTCTCACGAGTATGGGTCTAAGTCTGCACTATCCTTTTGGAGAGGAGGGGGCTACAACTGGGACAAATGTGGCTGAAGTTGTAACTGATATGCTGCAATGTGCTGTCATGCGAATAACTATACTCTGCACTCTGTATCTTCCCCTTTACTCTATTGTACTGATTATAAGATCAGATCATAAGATATAGGAGCAGAATTAGGCCATTCGGCCCATCGAGTCTACTCTGCCATTCAATCATGGCTGAACTATTTTTCCCTCTCAGCCCCATTCTCCTGCCTTCTCCCCATAATCTTTGACATCCTTAAGGGCCCTGCCCCACTGTACGGGTTCATTCAAGAGCTCTCCCGAGTTTAAATAAAATCAAACTCGTGGTAAGCACGTAGAATGTACGTAGCAGGTACATCGGAGCTCGGGACGTCCCTTAGCGGCTCGTAACGCTAACGGCAGGTACTCGGGAAACGCGGTAATCTCGTGAAGATTTTTCAACATGTTGAAAAATGTCCACGAGAGCCCCGAGTACCTACGAGCGGTCATTACCCTAATTCTCCGAGTTCGAATCAGGGGAAACTCGGGAGAACTCTTGAATTAGCTCGTACAGTGGGACAGCCCCATGACTAATCAAGAACCTATCAATCTCTGCTTTGTACCTAATACACTAATCCTGCCCCAAGCCACTTACTCTCTCCTCCGTTTCCATCTACTACCCAAGATTCTCGCAATCTGGTGCGAATTTCGAGAAGCGTTTCCCTCGTTTCCGCTCGGAATTATTTGACCCACAACCAGAAGCCGTTTTTTTTGGAAAATAAAATGTTCTTTTATTTTCCAAATGACCACAAATTATTCCTGGCGATTCCAAAAGAGTAACTTCTTACCCTTTAATTGGTGCGACTAAAGATGGGTTTAATCATGAGAAGAAAAAATGGATCACAGTGTGAATCCCCTCATAGTAATCCGCTTTTAAACAGAGACAGATTGTGGGCTAAATTAATATGAGTTCAAATGGCTCGACTAGAAAATATGATTTGCCTCTAACACTGGGCCATCCTGTTGAGGTTTATGGAAATGTGAGGGGAGAAAAAAAACAGAAATTTGATTCTAAAATGATTCACGTATTTTACGCCCGAGAGGAAGGAATTTCAGAAGCCAAACGACAACCAAAAGGTTCGCGGGAAGCTTGTCCCGTTCCTGGATTGTAGGTGTGGTCTCCCACTGGCAGGGTTTAGTGCCCAAGTCATCACGTCGGGATCAGAAAACTATGCTGAACATAATTGGAAGGAACATTGTGTGTTACGGTAATTCGAGACAAATTGCCGGGAGAAATCCTGTGCAGTTTGACCTGAAATCCCACCTCGTCTTGTGTAAATATACTCAGCCCAAATCCCAGTCTTGCATCCCTCGGAGGTGGGGAGTGCTGTCGGCTGATGCAAGTAACATGAAGGTCAAGGATAGGTAGTCACGGGGGAATGGTACTTAATCCCGCGCTCTGTGTAATAGAGTCCAGGATAACAACACGGGATTTCTGAGGCCTCTGCCTCTCCGTGATGGCAGAGCTGCTTTGCACTGAGACACAGTAGGTACAGACACAGATCGAGAGGATTTACATCACAGGTCAGCCTGAATGGCTTTACATGGACAATTAAACTAATGCCCCAATCACTGCGGTAATTGCTGCAATCAGCAAGGGTACATCAACTCTATTAATAGGATCATGCGATTGGGTGCTTATTCATTGACCCCTGAATGAACCGTGAAACATCGAGGTGGTCTATGTGCAGGGTTGTTAAGAAGGTTTTAAATAGGTTCGGTAACAGGGCAGTGACTAATACTGAATAGGAACACAGTGCCCGGGCAGTCTATTTAAAGTTGGGAGGTGAAAACCACGAGATAATTTAGTTTAGTTTAGAGATCCAGCGTGGAAACAGGCCCTTCGGCCCATCGGGTCCACGCCAGCCTGCAATCACATGTGCCCTTGTTTCATTTTAGTTTAGTTTAATTTAGGGATAAAACACAGAAACAGGGCCTTTGGCCCACCTTATCCCCCAGAGACTTGGAATTCTCTGCCACTGAAGGCAGTGGTGGCCGATTCACTCGATGCAATAGACAATAGACAATAGGTGCAGGAGAAGGCCATTCGGCCCTTCGAGCCAGCACCGCCATTCAATGTGATCATGGCTGATCATCCCCAATCAGTGCCCCGTTCCTGCCTTCTCCTCATATCCCCTGACTCCGCTATTTTTAAGAGCCCTATCTAGTTCTCTCTTGAAAGCATCCACAGAACCTGCCTCCACCGCCCTCTGAGGTAGAGAATTCCACAGACTCACCACTCTCTGTGAGAAAAAGTGTTTCCTCGTCTCCGTTCTAAATGGCCTATTCCTTATTCTGAAACTGTGGCCCCTGGTTCTGGACTCCTCCAACATCGGGAACATGTTTCCTGCCTCTAGTGTGTCCAAGCCCTTACCAATCTTACATGTTTCAATGAGATACCCTCTCATCCTTCTAAACTCCAGAGTGCACAAGCCCAGCTGCTCCATTCTCTCAGCAAATGACAGTCCCACCATCCCGGGAATTAACCTTGTAAACCTACGTGGCATTCCCTCAATAGCAAGAATTCTCTGCCACTGAAGGCAGTGGAGGCCAAGAGTTAGATAGAGCTCTAAGGGCTAGCGGAATCAAGGGATATGGGGAGAAGGCAGGAACGGGTTACTGATTGTGGATGCTCAGCCATGATCACAATGAATGGCGGTGCTGGCTCAAAGGGCTGAATGGCCTCCTCCTGCACTTATTTTCCATGTTTCTATATTTCTATATCCATGCCGACCAGTGTTCACCCGTACGCTAGTAGTATCTTACACTCTGGGCTCAATTGACAGATGCCAATTAGCCTTACGTCTTTGCAATGTGGGAGGAAACTGGAGTGCCCGGAGACAACTCTAGTGGTCACAGGGAAAAAGTACAAAGTCCGTACCGAAAGCACCCGTGGTCAGATCAAACCCGGAGTCAGGATCGAACCCGGGTCTCTGGCACTGTTAGGCAGCAACTCTACTGCTGTACCAACATGCTGGCCTTTGGAAATTGAGGAATTCGTATTCAGTCATTAAATGAACGCAGAACATATACATGTATAATATGTAAGTAATTATCGTGAGATAACTTTACGATTCACTCATCTCTATCTGTGGTGTTGGTCTCTCCCCCTCTATCTATCACCATCTCTGTGACTTCTCCGAGTCGCTGAGCTACAGTGAAAGGCTTTGTTTTGCGCGCTATCCAAATCAGATAACAGTGTACATAAATACAATCAAGCCAAACTCAAGTACATTAGGGAGAGCAAAGGGGAAGATTGCAGAGTTGTGAATATATTTCTCAGTTTTGCAACATAGCAGTTCCAGAGACAAGGTCCAATGTCCACAATGGGGTAGATCTCACTCTGAAGAAGGTGTCTGAAGAAGGGACTCGACCCGAATCTTCACCCACCTCTCTCCAGAGATGCTGCCTGTCTCGCTGAGTTACTCCAGCTTTTTTTGTGTCTATCTCCGATCTCACGCTCACTCATTCTTTGCCTTCTAGGATATTTTTTACTCTCTCCGAGTGTGTTTTTGAAGAGGCGTGACGTTGTGAATGTGAGTGTAAGTATTTTGCTCCTCTCGGTGTGTGAAAACGGGTGAGCTTTTGTGTGTAAATGAGTGTGAGAGTGTTGGGCGTGGGAACACAGAGGTGTGAGCGTGTTAACGAGAGATAGTGTGAGATTGCACATGTGACTGGGAGCCAAAGAAGAGATTCTGAATCTCCTGTTAAGGAGCAGTCTGTTGGCGTTGATCAGGCTGAAGAAAGGTCCCGACCTGAAACATCATCTGTCCATGTTCTCCAAAGATGCTGCCTGTCCCGCTGAGTTACTCCTGCACCTTATATCCTAATCTATTGGCATTGACTGACTGGGCATAAGCCTATTGAGTGGCGGTGTGGAGGGTTGTGTTGGTTAGTTTGTGCTATGCGACTGTGACGTGGGACTGGTGTCTTGTAAGCAGGGTTGCCAACTTCCTCACTCCCAAATAAGGGACAAAAGGTCAAAATGAGGGACAAATTCCCGACGGCAATTCGTTGACTGACTCGGCCGTGGCTGGGTGAATGATGAGTTGGCCCGGGTGCTGGACTGCACACAAAGCCCAGCCGGCGGGCCAGCTGAGGAGATTTGGCCCGCGCGATGTCGCGCGCAAAGTCCGGCGCCCCGTCCAACTCATGAACCGATGATCGGCCATGAGAAGGAGGGGTGGTGGTGGTGTCGGCGGTAAGCGAAGGTCCGAAGGTCAGACAGCTGGCCGGGCTGTCGACCGACGGGGCCACGGGCGAGGTGCTGCTGCTGCACTCCATGGGCTGCACTACGTTGGGACGGGTGAGGCGGGGCCGGATGCGGCGCTCCGACCCGACAGTCCCCCCGACCCGAGCAGTAGCGGTCAAATACGGGACAAGGGCGGTCCCGTACGGGACAAACCAATTTAGCCCAATATACGGGATGTCCCGGCTAATGCGGGATGGTTGGCAGCCCTACTTGTAAGGGTCTTGAACTTTAGCAGTAAGGGACAATGAATGATATCGTCCACCCCTCTTTCTTGGGACTTGCTCCCCTCATCCACACTCAGGGGAGTCCGGCTCTTTGCTTTGGCCACTCACATCCCCAGGGTTCTTGTTTAAGGCATCAGCTACGACAAGACCCTTGTGTTCAGCCACGTGGGAGAAGATAGAACAAGTGGGAACAGGTGACCATGCAATGGGTGGGCCACAGGTCCTGTTTCCTTCCTGTGTTGCAGCCGTACCCGACAGCAGTCCGGGGAACCCGCCCGGAATACCCGGCTCACCCGCCACGGTCCGAGAAACCTGCGCGGAATACCCCGTTCACCTGCCATGGACCGGGAACCCGCCTGGGAGAGGTACAGAGAAAAGCCTTTGTTTTTATAACATATAAAGTTCACCCATTCCTTCTCTCCGGAGATGCTCCCTGTCCCGCTGAGTTACCCCAGCATTTGTTTGTGGCAAGCTTTGGTAAATGTTGCCATTGAGATTGAATTCCTAGATTCCCCCCTCCCGCAAGAAGGTTTACACAACGCAGAAACAAAACGATTATTTTGTTAGGATTGCTTGCCCATTCTTTCTGCAATCGTTCTCAGACAAAGGAGGTTTTCGTTTGCTGCAGTTATGAGGCACAGGAACGTATTTAGTCCATCTTGCCCCGTTCTGCTTTCTTGCTTGAATCAAATTCCACGGCTGTGCTCATCCTTCACGGCCTCCCCGCGACTAATATGAATGCAAGTTTTTATTCAGCATGACCTGTGCCAGCTCTTATTGATGAGTCCTTGCTACTGGAAGAAATCATCTTTCATGCTGCACAATATCAATATCGTTAACCATTTAAAAAAAAAACTGATCTCATTCCATGTTGTTTCGTTACCCAATGTAATCTTTTTTTCTCAGTTTATCATTCATTCTGCCTTTCTCTCTAACAGTGTAGTGCGTTATGTTCATGGATCAACTAGTCTGTGCTCTGGACCCTTGGTCCAGGGGACATGGGGTCAAATTATGGGGAGTCAGAGAGGGGGAAAATAAAATACCTATGTTCTTAGCCACAGAATGACAGATTGGACAAACGTGGATTGTTTTCTCTGGAGGTTGAAGGGAGAACCGATAGAATTATATATAACTAGATCAAGTGCAGACCAGTTAGGTTTGCGATTTGGACCAGCCGATCTGTGGCCTCCGCTAGCGTGACAGAGCCGGGCCAGGGGGGGAGAGGGGGGGGGGTGAGAAGGTGGCCAGCGGGAGGCGAAAAAATGACTGTAAACATTTCTGTACACATTTTGAATAAAATCCTTCACGGGGGGGGGGTGAAGGATTTTATTAAAAACTAGACCAAGTGCAGACCTTTGTGGGGGGGGGAGGCGGCATGCAGCGTCACACACAATAACTATCCCCCCCCCCCCTCCCGCACTCACGCTAATTACCCCCCTTGATATTATATTAATATTATTAACTTGCTCCTTTTACCCCATAACCACCCTATCTACTGACGCATAGCCCCCAACTTGCAGTCACATCTAGAGAGGGAGGAGGGGGGGAGGGCGGTTAGAGAGTGAGGGCAGAGAGAGAAGGGGCAGAGACAGAGAGACAGAGACACAGAGAGAGGGGCAAGAGGGATAGGGGGGGTGGAGAGGAGGAGAAGAGGGAGGGTGGGTGAGGGGAGGGGGGTTTAGGGGAGGGACGGTGGGGGAGGGGATAGGAGGCGGCAGGAGAGGGGGAAGAAAAAGCAGGGGACGAAGAGAGAGGGGGGAGGCGGAGAGGGGGGGAGGCGAGAGGAGAGGGGGGAGGGATGGCAGGATAGGGGGGAGGGAGGGGAGGTGTGGGAGAGGAGGAGGGGGGTGGGAGAGGAAGGGGGAGAGAGGAGAGAGAGGCGAGGGGGGTGGGAGAGGAGAGGGGGGTGGGAGAGGAAGAGGGGGGTGGGGTGGGAAGAGGAGAGGGGGAGAGGAGAGGGGGGGGAGGAGAGGGGAGAGAGCGAGAGGGGGGTGGGGAGAGAGGGGCGTGGGTGAGAGGGGGGTGGGAGGAGGGGGGTGGGGAGAGGGGGTGGGGATGGGAGAGGGGGGGGTGGGGAGAGAGGAGGGAGAGAGAGAGAGAAGGGAGAGAGACAGGGGGAGAGAGAAAAGAGGGAAGGAGAGAGAAAGAGAGGGGAGAGGAGGGAGAGAGAGAGAGGGTGCCTTTACTTCAACCCAAACCCCCCAAACAACCATTTGCAGGCAGTGCTTTTTTACTTCCAACTAACCATATTTTCATTTTCAAACCACATTATGGGTACTCACAGCTGTGGAGACATTTGTTCAGTGTCATTCAGAGCTCTGATTGAGGCACACCACTTGCAGAGACTGATTGAGGCACATCACCTGCAGAAACTGATTGAGGCACACCACTTCCTGGTTTTATAGTCCCTCCCCCCTCCCCCCAGCAGGGACAGCAGAGAGAATGGGAAATTTTGTAAAAATATTAATATCTCTGTCATTTTTCATCGACGGGAAAAATTCTCGGCACACATGCGGCGGAGGGGGGCTCTGAGCGAGGTGGCCAAAAATGACGGCCGTAGGTGGCGGCGTTCTCTCGGAAATCGCAGCAAAACCGGTCAAGAACAGACTTTTAGTAATATAGATGTGTACAGAAAAATGATTAAATTTAATGAGTGGATTTACGAATGTAAAAGTGAAATCACTAGCGACATGGTAAAAATCTCGGCGTTTTTGTGTCTGGCTTTCGTGGAGTAACGAATCAAAGGCAAAATCAAAGGCAAAATCAAAATGACATACACCCATACACACACATAGTTTTAATAGTATATAGATTGTGAGAGGCATAGATAGGGTAGACAGTCAGAACCTTATTCCCAGGATAGGAATATCAAATACTAGGAGGGCATAGGTTTAAGGAGAGTGGGGAAAAGTGTAAAAGAGATGCGCGGGGCAAGTAATTTTACACAGAGGGTGGTGAGTGCCTGGAACACACTGGCAGGGTGGTACAGGAAGCAGATACGATTGTGGTTCTTAAGCGACTTCTAGATAGGCACAGAGGCGCAGCAGTACAGTTGCTGCCTTAAAGCGCCAGAGGCCCAGGTTCGATCCTGACTACGGGGGCTGTCTGCGCGGAGTTTGTACGTTCTCCCTGTGACCGCGTGGATTCTGCTTTCCTTCCACATTCCAATGACATGCAGATTTGTGGGTTAATTGGACTCCCCTCCCTCTTCTCCCAGCTTCCCAGCGGCTCATGTTACCTTTGTAGCCAGAAGTCGGGTCAGGTAGATCTCGGACACCATCTTGCTGCCCCGATCTCCTTCCTTCTGGTCTCCGTGTTCATGGTTCTTGACCAGATGCCAGACCTTCACCCCGGTCTCCAGGTCAGGGGTGATCATGGGCGTGCGGGAACGCAGGCTGTCCGGGCTGCCCGTGTACCTGATCATGGTTTCTGTAAGAGGGAAGGGAGGTTGACCAACATTGTCCCAGCATTTCTCACACACCCTGGAAGTGTGAGGTCAGTAAAAGTTGCTGGCTTCCCCCAAATAGGCAGAAATCAACAACGACTTAAGAATAATGGGTAAGCCACTTAGAACGGAGATGAGGAAACACTTTTTCTCACAGAGAGTTGCAAGTCTGTGGAATTCTCTGCCTCAGAGGGGGGTGGGGGCCGGTTCTCTGGATACTTTCAAGAGAGAGCTAGATAGGGATCTTAAAGATAGCGGAGTCAGGGGATATGAGGAGAAGGCAGGAACGGGGTAGTGATTGGGGGTGATCAGCCATGACCACATTGAATGGCGGTGCTGGCTCGAAGGGCCGAATGGCCAATTGTCTATTGTCTATTAATGACAAGAATGACTGGAGGAAGAGGTAGATCAGCCATGATTGAATGGCGGGGTAGACTTGGTGGGCCGAATGGCCTAATCCTACTCCCATCACTTATGATCTTCTGACAGAAGGTGCAGGTGGTTGCCGGCGGTTGCAGGTAGTGGAAGCAGGTCGGGAGACTGACAAAAACCTCCGGGAACTGCATGGAAACCTTGGGTGGGGCGCAAAGTCTCCAGAGGTTTCCTAAGTGGGACAGGGGCTTACGGCAGCATCTCTACCGCTGCGCCACCGTGACCAACCGAGGGGTCTGGAAACCCTCTTCCCTTCTTCTTGCAACTTCAGACCCATGGCCGACTTTCTGAAATGGCCTTGGTAGCCGTGGAGCAGAGGATCAGCTGGTAACGGAGGAAAAATCTACAGGCTCTGCATTCAAAGCAAAGAACATTTTGTCTTGCATATGCAGCAGCTTGAGCCAGTTGGACTGGATAATATCTTTCTGTGTAAACCCTCTGTCACTCCTCTCGTTAATCAGCGTTCTGCTTCCTGCTCCAAATTCACAACTGAGCCACACTGGCAGCCAGGAGGAGCGCGGGGAAGATCAAAGGGTTGTTCTTGGCCGAGGAGACTTCTGTCAGATGGAAGAAGGTTGCTGTTGGCTCTGGGGTGAAGGTAGACACAAAGTGCTGGAGTAACACAGCGGGTCAGGCAGCACCTCTGGAGAAGAGGAAGCAGGTGACGTTTCGGGTCGAGACCCCTTCTTCGGGTGTCGGGGTGAGGATGGGTTAGGAGGAGGTGGGAGGGGAGGTTGGGATAGGAACTCACCGTATTTGCTGGCTGAGGTTCGAGAGACAGTGGAGTTATTCACCGCATTGTAAGCCGTCGTTTGCTTGGGAACCAGGGCAACCACGGAGCCATCTGTCACCTGTGGAGGGTTGGGAGAGGGAAAGAGAAAACCCATCAAGCAATTCAAAGACTTTGCTTTCCTGTTTTAATTGCACCGACAGTGATGGATGTGTGGAAGGGCCTGCCAATCAGCGGCGCCGTCGAGGGGGTCTGTTGCGCAGGAGAACCGAAGGAAGGATTATTCTCGAAGATGGACACAAAATGCTGGAGTAACTCAGCTGGACCGGCAGCATCTCTGGAGGGAAGGAATGGGCAACGTTTCGGGACGAGACCCTTCTTCAGATTGATTATGAAGGATTATTCTCAACAATTATGAAGCTTCGTTGTGGCACGAACCTTTTTCATGTCAGCTTGCGTTAAAACAAGAGCCAACCAGAGACAACAGGGACCTTTGTCTACCATCGCTGCCTCTGCTGCCTGCTTACTGCAAACACTGTGAGATGTTCTGGAACAGAAAACTCCCCTCGACAATGCCCGTACATTTGTTTCATTTAAGGATGTGTTAACTCTGGATTTGGATTCCTGCCTGCACGGTTCACTGTTCCAGGTTTCGTGGGCGATCCAAGTGCTAATGCGAGCAAGTTTCAGTATCAGTTTTTGTTTCAGAGATACAGCACGGAAACAGGCCCTTCGACCCACCGGGTCCACACTGACCCGTGATCCCAGCACACTGTCCTACACACACACCAGGGACAATTTTACAATCTACAGAAGCCGACTGACCTACAAACCTGCACGACTTTGGAGTGCGGGAGGAAACCCGGAGCACCCGGAGAAAACCCACGTGGTCACAGGGACAACGTACAAACTCCGTACAGAGTTGTCAGGATTCAAGCCAGGTCTCTGGCGCTGTAAGGCAGCAACTCTGGCTGCGTGGTTTTCTACTGCTGCTCCGGTTTCCTTCCACCCTCCAAAAACACACAGGCTTGTAGATTAATTGGCTTCGGTAAAAATTAGTACGGGGACAGGAGCTATGGGGAGAAGGCAGGAGAATGAGGTTAGGAGGGGAAGATAGATCAGCCATGATTGAATGGTGGAGTAGACTTGATGGGCTGAATGGCCTAATTCTGCTCCTATTCCTTATGAACTAATGCTGTATACGAGAATGAGATATTGTCGTTAACTTGGAAGATCAGTAAAGAGGCCAATCATACCCAGTTCAATAGCACCGCCTCACAGCTTCAGTGGCCCCCTCACCTTCTCTAGTTCAAACAGATCTTCCCTGTAGTGTAGAGACCAGAGCTGCGCACAAACTCCATCTGCGACCTGTCCAATGATTTCAACAATGATTTTAAGGTGAAGGGGGAAAGGTTTAATAGGAACCTGAGGGGCGACTTTTCTCACACAAAGGGTGGTGGGCGTATGGAACAAGCTGCCAAAGGAGGTATTTGAGGCAGGGTCTATCGCAATGTTTAAGAAACAATTAGACAGGTACATGGATAGGACAGATTTAGAGGGATATGGGCCGAACGCAGGCAGGTGGGACTAGTGTGGACGGGACATGTTGGTGTGGGCAAATTTGGACGAAGGGCATGTTTCCACGCTGTATGACTCTATGATTATAACATGAAGTGCCAACTCCTGTACTCAATGGCCTTGCCAACAAAGACAAGCATGCCCTTACACCTTCTTTACCACCCTGCCTTGTGTTGGCACTTTCAGGGAAGTGTCGACTTGTAAACCAAGGTATCTCTGACCAAGCACACTCCCGACCCTGTAGTCAATGGACATGCTTCAGAACGTACAACTGGAATCTGTCAGTGCTTGGGCATAGACGGCAAAAAGGCACACTCGTGAATCTTTACTGGAATTCTCAGGGGAGAGCAGCTCAG
This sequence comes from Amblyraja radiata, assembly GCF_010909765.2. Lineage (NCBI taxonomy): Eukaryota > Metazoa > Chordata > Chondrichthyes > Rajiformes > Rajidae > Amblyraja > Amblyraja radiata. The sequence continues at coordinate 37,168,304 of NC_045976.1, read as the reverse complement.
GCGACTTAATTTGTTGAGAGGATTACAGGCACAGATCCAAAATTGGGATTGGGACGATGTATAAACTGTTTCAACATTACTCTCACAGTTCATAGCTTTGGCCGGATTAGCACATTGTCCACTCATGCCACCCTTCACGGAGCCCCATCTATCTCCCTCCCTCTCAGTGTGGATCAAATGCTTTGTGCCACTCTCATTGACCCCGTTTGGCCATGGCTCTGACCAAGTGGTGGCGCGCTAAACGCACCAGGGAAAGTATTAAGGATACTGCTGGTTCTGTTACTTGTAAATAGTGTAGGATGTCAACAAAATAGAGAGAGTACAGAGGAGATTTACTAGAATGTTGCCTGGGTTTCAGCAACTAAGTTACAGAGAAAGGTTGAACAAGTTAGGGCTTTATTCTTTGGAGCGCAGAAGGTTAAGGGGGGACTTGATAGAGGTTTTTAAAATGATGAGAGGGATAGACAGAGTTGACGTGGAAAAGCTTTTCCCACTGAGAGTAGGGAAGTTTCAAACAAGGGGACATGACTTGAGAATTAAGGGACTGAAGTTTAGGGGTAACATGAGGGGGAACTTCTTTACTCAGAGAGTGGTAGCTGTGTGGAATGAGCTTCCAGTGAAGGTGGTGGAGGCAGGTTCGTTTTTATCATTTAAAAATAAATTGGATAGTTATATGGAAGGGAAAGGAATGGAGGGTTATGGTCTGAGCGCAGGTATATGGGACTAGGGGAGATTATGTGTTCGGCACGGACTAGAAGGGTCGAGATGGCCTGTTTCCGTGCTGTAATTGTTATATGGTTATATGGTTATTATATGTTACCTGGCCCTGGAAATACTGAGTAAAATACAAAGTGCTGGAGTAACTCAGCGGGTCAGGCAACATTCTGGAGGACACCGGGGGACATAGGTTTAAAGTGGGAGGGACAATGCTTAATAAGATTATATGCACTGAGCTGCCAGAGGAGGTATTTGAGGACAGTACTATATAACAGCCCACTGAGTCCATGCCAACTAGCGATCACCCCTGTACAATAACACTATCCTACGCAATACGTATAATTTACAATTTACAGAAGCCAATTAACCTACAAGCCTACGTGTCTTTGGAGAAAATCCATATGGTCACAGGGGGAACGTGCAAACTCCTCACAAACAGCACCCATAGTCAGGATCGAACCTGGGTCCCTTGCACTGCAAGGCAACAACTCTACCGCTGCACCACTGTGCCGCCTTCAAACGCGGGGAAGGAGGGGCTGGTGTAGATGGGGCATCATGGTCAGCATGGGCAAGTTGGGCTGAAGGGCCTTTCTCCGTGCTGGATGACTCCACGACACTATTTACAATATGTTCAGGAGTAAGGGTGATCCAAAGTGGTGCTTCCGATGCAACAGGTGGCAACAAGAGGGTTTAACTTCGCATCTGATGTTCAAGGCGTGGGTGCCAAGTTGTGGGAAGTCTTATTGCTGCATTGGAACAATCAAGATGTTTGGCGCTTTGAGACAGAAAGCACACCTCCCTCTGGAGTAGTCTTGGCTCAAACTCAAGTTTCGGAGGAGGGGAGGTGCACGCCAGCCTCCTGCGGGACCCATCACCCGCAAGGTAAGAAAATAAAACAAACAGCAAGTTTCATGTGATAGCAATGATAAAGAGACTGCCAGCCCACCACGTCACATTAGTCATTCAAGACATTCACCGAGGCCACAAATACGCAACTCATATTCATATCAACCTCATGCACCTGCATTCAAGTGGCATATCTTTATTTAAATTGATCGCACCCTGACAGAAAGCCTTGTGGACACGGCAATCACGCTAGGCTTTGTTAGTTACAGTATTCGCAGAACCCTCTGTTCCCTCAACACAGAGAATCACATATTATTGTTATTAATGCACTATTATCATTTGTTTTTTATGTGTGTGTGTATGTGTATATATATACATACATACACATACACATAAAAAACAAATGATAATAGTGCATTAATAACAATAATAGTACATATATAATAATAATATATACATATAATACAACAATAATAATATACATACACAAATATATGTGTGTGTGTGTGTGTATATACATGTATTGTGCGTGTGTGTATATGTATACATACACATACACACACACACACATATATATAAATATTTGTGTGCGTGACACACACACACACACACACACACACACACACACACACACACACACACACACACACACACACACACACACACACACACACACACAAATACACACTTCCTACATATTGAGGAAGGAACTGCAGATGCTGGTTTAACCTGGATAGACACAAAGTGCTGGAGTAACTCCTTCTATCCAGAGATGTTGCCTGTCCCACAGAGTTACTCCAGCATGTTGTGTCTCTGTACACCTGTGTATATGTGAGTATGTGTACATACACACACACTTGAACTTTTCTTCCTGTTTTATTCCATTATTTACATATTCTGTTGTGTAATTCGCTGCTGCAAGTAAGAATGTCCTTGTTCTATCTGGGCCACATGACAATAAAGCACTCTTGCCTCATACCCAGACGAGCATTGATATCACAGCTGGAAAAATCAAAACTATCATTTTCAATATTGGACCCCCCCCCTTCCAGCACCATCACTCTCCCCCAAGCACTAACAACCTCAGAGATTTTGACAGGATTTGTCAAGGATAACCTGCCCTCTCCAATGAAAGAATTAACTCCTGTCTTCATTACCACATCTCCGATGCAATCAATTTCTAATCTGATTTTCCTACCCACCTCCACACTGGCAGTCAAAACCGTGACATTTAATTTATCACCAATGTGGTCCAAAGTCAAATGCCCTAATTTAGCGGCTGATGGCTTATCTCCCAAATTATTTGCACATTAATGAAGAAAGGACGCCTCTATCAGAGGAGGGGATGTGTAATTTGCACAAGGCAGATAGCCAAGCCTTCCGAATTAATTCCGAACAAACTCCCTTGCTCTCGCATGCTGTTGGGCAACAGCTGACCCACAACACTCCACTACTCACCTGATAATGCACCAGTGTGTTCAGCCTCTTCCAGTCGTTCTCTATCTTGGTGGTGACATCTTCGTCCTGAAGAATCACCCTGGTCATTCTTCCCTGTCGCCATTCTGTTTGGAAGGAGAGGGGCAAGGTTCAGTTTCAGTTTCCGTTTAGTCCCGCGTACCGATCGAGCTACAGTGAAAAGCTTTAGTTGCGTGCTGACCAGTCAGCGGAAAGACAATACATGATTACAATCTAGGCCATTTACAGTGTATCGATCAGTACATGATCAAAGGGAATGTGTGGGTAGGAACTGCAAATGCTGGTTTAAACCGAAGATGGACACAAAAAACTGGAGTAACTCAGCGGGACCGGCAGGCAGCATCTCTGGAGTGAAGGAATGGGTGACATTTTGGTTCGAAGCTCTTCTTCAGTCTCTCGACCAGAAATGTCACCCATTCCTTCTCTCCAGAGATGCTGCCAGTCCCGCTGAGTTACTCCAGCTTTTTTGTCCATCATGATAAGGAAATAACGTTCAGTGCCGTGTAAAGCCAGTAAAGTCCGATCAAAGATAGTCCGAGGTTTACTAAAGAGGTAGATGGTAGTTCAGGTTGGAGGTGAGGAGGGGGGGGGGGGGGAAGGGGGGGGGGTGAGAGAGGGAGGGGAAAAACAGGGGTTAGTGAAAAACCAAATCATAAAAGAGACAGGAGGAATATACTTAGTGAAAGTTAGTCTATTCTAACATGAAGTAGAAAGCAATCAGTTGATTATCAAGAGAAAACAAGCACTTTGAACACCGCAGGAGGAAGTCACCACGCCAACACAAGGAAAATGTATCTTTCAGCTTGAAAGGCATCAGTAAGTATTTTCATTGACTCTCCATTGATGGTTGACCTCCTTGACCTTTTGAGGTCATCTACAATGTCTGGTTTATTTCCGCTAGTGTGCCGGTTAGACAGTTTAAAGTCGTCTGGAGAAGAGTCTCGACCCGAAACATCACCCTTTCCTTCTCTCCAGAGATGCTGCCTGTCCCGTGGAGTTACACCAGCATTCTGTGTCTATCTTCGATTGAAACCAGCATCTACAGCTCCTACCTACACATACTGTAAAGCAGTCACTGCTGTTTTTAAGAAGAGCACTTTATTTCCTGGTCAATTTTCCCCAGAGTGGATAACAGCCAAGGTATTGTCACATCTGATGCTGACCTAATACCTCACTCAAGTGCTCTCTCTTCAGGAGTCAGCCGAGACTATGATTATAAATAAGCGACTCTGCTGTGTGCGCAGATTCCTTCATGGTCTCCTTGACATTGCAACCTCATCTTGCCCTCAAGGTTTTCTGAACTCTTCCAATTCCGGCCCCTTGAACAAGTAGGACATCAATTGCTCCACCATTGACTCGTTGGTCCAGCCATCTTGGTCTGGATCTCTGGAATTCCAACTCTAAGTTTAGTTTTGTTTCATTTCTTAAGGGCCTGTCCCACTGTAAGAGGTAATTCACGAGTTCTCATGAGTTTCCCCTGATTCGAACTCGGAGAATTACGGTAATAGCCGCTCGTAGGTACTCGGGGCTCTCGTGGACATTTTTCAACATGTTGAAAAAACTTCACGAGCTTACCGTGTTTCCCGAGTACCTGCCGTTAGCGTTACGAGCCGCATAGAGACGTCCCGAGCTCCGACGATTTTCACACAGAGAGTGGTGAATCTCTGGAACTCTCTGCCACAGAAGATAGTTGAGGTCAGTTCATTGGCTATATTTAAGAGGGAGTTAGATGTGGCCCTTGTGGCTAAAGCGATCAGGGGGCATGGAGAGAAGGCAGGTACAGGATACTGAGTTGGATGATCAGCCATGATCATATTGAATGGCGGTGCAGGCTCGAAGGGCTGAATGGCCTACTCCTGCACCTATTTTCTATGTTTCTATGTACCCGCTACGTACATTCTGCGCACTTACCACGAGTTTGATTTTTTTTTTTTAACTCGGGAGAGCTCTTGGGTAAACTCGTATAGTGGGACAGGCCCTTTACTATTGTCACGTGTACCGAGGTACAGTGAAAAGCTTTTTGGTGCCTGCGATCCAGTCATGAATAAACATGACTATACATGATCATAATCAAGCCGTCCACAGTGTACAGATACAGGATAAATGGGATAATGTTTAGTGCAAGATAAAGTCCAGCAAAGTCCAATTATTGATAGTGCGCATGTCTCCAATGGGTCGATGGGAGGTCAGAACTGCTCTCTAGTTGGTGAGAGGATGGTTCAGTTGCCTGATAACAGCTGGGAAGAAACGATCCCTGAATCTGGAGGTGTGCGTTTTTAAACTTCTGTGCCTCTTGCCTGATGGGAGGGGGGAGAAGAGGGAGTGAGACTGGCCCTTTATGTTGATGGCCTTGCTGAGGCAGCGTGAAGTGGAGATGGAGTCGATGGAAATGCCAGCGTTTACTGGCCATCCCTAAGTGGCCTGAATGGCGGTTGCCATTAAGAGACCACTATACTGCTGGATCTAGAATCATATGGACCGCAGATTTGGTGAGGATAGTGGATAACTTCCCTGACGGATGTTAATGAACCAGATGGACTTCTAAACTTAGCACAGCTATTTCCCAGTTCCTATTAATGAACGGTTTGTTTTTAGTAATTCCAGATTTATTAAATCACTTGACTATAAATTCCCAGCTGGACTCATGGTGGGACTCATGGTGGTGAGGTGGGAACGGCAGAAAGACTAATATCTCTGCCAATCTTTCCTCAGCCCCGAGTGAAAGAAATTCATTTGCAAAGCAACCTCAAGACGTCCCAAAAAACCCTCAGAGGCTTTAGAGATAGAGTGTGGAAACAGACCCTTCGGCCCACCGAGTCCATGCCAACCAGTGATCCCCGTACACTAGCACTTCCCTACACACTAGGGATGATTTACCATTTACAGAAGCCAATAAACCTGTAAACATCCACGTCTTTGGAGTGTGGGAGGAAACCGGAGCTCCCGAAGAAAACCCACGCGGTCACGGGGGAAACGTGCAAACTCCATACGGATAGCACATGTAGTCAGGGTCGAGCCTGGGTCTCTGGCGCTGTGAGGCAGCAACTCTACCGCTGCGCCGCTGTGCGGTCCTACAGCTCTTTCTCCGCGGCAAATCCATTCATACTAGTCCCATGTTCTCCCACTCTCTCATCCACTCCCTGCACGCTAGCGGCAATTTACAGTGTCCCCAATTATCCTCCAAACCTGCTTGCCATTGGCATGTGGGAGGAAAGCCACGCGGTCTCAGGGAAAGCATGCAAACTCCGCAAAGACAGCATCCAAGGGGTCAGGATCGAACCCGGCTCTCGGGCGCCGTGAGGCAGCAGCACTACCTGCTGTGCCGCACATGATCGTCATGTACATTGAGATACAGGGAAAGACATTGTATTGCGTGCTGTCCAGCTAAATAATATCACACGTGCATAAGCAGAGCTACCACACACGGTAATTTTTCCGGTAGGTGGGGCAGCGGCTGGAGTTGAAGGTTTAAGAATCTTACCCAAGTCCATATCAGCGGCCTTTGGTCGATGGGAGCAAGGTAAGTTCTTGAAGATGGCGTCTAAGATCTTTTCCTTGACCTGGGTGATCGTGTCACAGTTTAGCGTCTTTGTGGAAATCTCAGGACTGTTCTCGTTGTCTGGATTCACACAATTCAGAACCTGAAGAGACACAAAGCATAAGTTGTTAGATGATAAATCACGAATGGTGAAACGCAGTCTAAGTTCTGTGCAGAGTTTGTACGTTCTCCCCGTGACCGCGTGGGTTTTCTCCGGGTGCTCCGGTTTCCTCCCACGTTTCAAAGATGTACGGGTTTGCAGGCTAATTGGCTTCTGTGAAAGTTATAAATTGTCCCTAGCGTGTAGGATAGTGTTAGTGTACGGGGTGATCGCTGGCCAGCATGGACTCGGTGGGCCGAAGGGCCTGTTTCCACGCTGTATCTCTAATGTTTAAAGGTCTATAGATGAGTAAAATAATGTTTAAGAAAGAACTGCAGATGCTGGAAAAGTCGAAGATAGACAAAAATGCTGGAGAAACTCCGCCGGTGAGGCAGCATCTATGGAGCGAAGGAATAGGTGACGTTTCGGGACAAGACCCTTCTTCAGACTGTGATCAACCTTAAAATAAGCCACGGAGAGAAATAAAGTCTAAATCCATTCACACACACTACGTGAAGAAGGGTCTCGACCCTTGTATGTCTCAATGTATTCAAGAGAGAGTTAGATGTAGCTCTTAGGGCTAACGGAATCAAGGGATATGGGAAGAAAGCAGGAAAGGGATACTGATTCTGGATGATCAGCTATGATCATATCGAATGGCGGTGCTGGCTCGAAGGGCTGAATGGTCTACACCTATGTTTCTATGACCCGGGACAATAGGTGCAGTAGGCCATTCGGCCCTACGAGCCAGGAACGTCACCTATTCCTTTTCTCCAGAGATGCTGCCTGACCCGCTGAATTACTGCAGCTTTTAGTGTTTGTCTTCTGTGTATGCCTGACCTGCACACATTGCTACGGTGCTTTTGCACAGCCGGTTAACCCTTTGTTGCGGTAGGGCAAAGCAGATCGACAGGCAGCCAGCCGTTCAGGGTATTAACAGAGGGTATTTCATCGTCTCCATTAGCAGCAGATTCCCTCCACTGACGTCAACTTCTCGCCTCCCCTTCTCTCCTTCTCCCCAGAAGCACGTTTAATGAGTTGGCAGGAAGCGCGAGACGCGGGCTGGGTTACGACCAAGTTGCCAGCTCTCTTCTCACTTAGCAGCAGCGGCTTCCAGTCTTCAGTCAAGTGCTTCTCAGTAGCCGGACATTTGGCGCTGGTCGTGCCAGCGTGAAATGGCACCGCATGCCAGAGCAACCAGTCTCATCTGGTGAGCTTGGTGAACAGCAGGTCGCTGTTTAAACACCGCAAGAGCACATGTTCCTTGCCATTCAGGACCGAGCTAAACCCTTAAGCAATCCCGCTCCTCCACAGTGTGCAAACCAGACCGCAGACTCCCGAGTCTAGAGGTGTAGCAACAAGGAACTGTGGAATGCCCATTATTACACAAAAGGACACAAAACGTGCGGGAGAGATTCAGGTCAGGTCAGAGGAGAAGAGTCCCGGCCCGAAACAGTCCCTATCCATTCCCTCCACAGATGCCGCCTGACCTGACGAGTTATTCCAGCACTCGCCCCTTCGTGCAGTAACCAGTACCTGCAGTTCTTTATTTCTACTCCAGCAGTTTGTGGAACCTTCTGCAAACTCACTGACCTGACCCAAAACAGTGCCTGTCTGTTCCCTCCACAGATGCTGGCTGACCTGATGAGTTAATCCAGCATTTGTGCTTTTGTGTATTAACCAGTATCTGGAGTTTTACTCAAGAATCCAGCATCTGCACCTCCTTGTGTCTCCACCCGTTAGAACACAGAGTCCGGCTGTAATTCCTTATGTCTCCACTCGACAGCGAACACGGGCGCGATGGGCCGAAGGGTCTGTTTCCGTGCTGCATGGCTCCACCTGTACTATGGACTGCAACCTGCTAATCAATCAGTAGCACCAATCCTCAGCAATAACAGATCCATTCGTTTTCAAAGGGATGAAATGTGAACCAAGGAAGATAGTCTGAAGAAGGGTCTCGGCCTGAAACGTCACCTGTTCCTTTTCTCCAGAGATGCTGCCTGACCCGCTGAGTTTAATTTCGAGACACAGCGCAGAAACAGGCCCTTTAGACCACCGAGTCTGTGCTGAATGGCGATCCCCGCACATTAACACTATCCTACACACACTATCCAATACCAAATCAATTTATCTACAATATTAATACTGGTTAATATTGTCATATTCCGCCTGGGTTGCTTGCGTCCGGATGGCATGAACGTTGAATTCTCCCAATTTTGCTAGCCCTTGCTGTCTCCTCCCCTTCCTTAACCCTCGAGCTGTCTCCTCCCATCTGACTATTAACCTCGGGCTCCTCCTCCTCCCTTTTTCCTTCCTTCTCCCCCCCACCCCCCATCAGTCTGAAGAAGGGTTTCGGCCCGAAACGTCGCCTATTTCCTTCGCTCCATAGATGCTGCTGCACCCGCTGAGTTTCTCCAGCATTTTTGTGTACCTACCCACAAACCCTCTTGTCTTTGGCACCTGTATGTCTTTGGAGTGTGGGAGGAAAGTGGAGCTCCCGGGAGAACATATGCAGATCACAGGGAGAATGTTCAAACTCTGTACGGACATCACCCACTGTCAGGATGGGACCCGGATCTCTGGCGCTGTAAGGCAGCAACTCTCCCGCTGCGCCACCGTGCAGCCCGACGGTTACCCCAGCATTTTGTGTCCATTTAAACGTAAACCAACATTTGTCAACAGAATGTATGTGTAGGAAGGAAATGAAGGTGCTGGTTTACACCAACAAATGCTGGAGTAACTCAGCGGGGCAGGCAGCATCTCTGGAGAGAAGGAATGCTGCCTGTACCACTGAGTTACCCTAGCATCTTGAATGCATTATCCAGTCAGGTGTTGATTGGATCATCAACAGCAAAGAATGGCACATCATTACCTGAGAGTTAATAGTCAGATGCCCAACTGCTTCATCCTTTCCAACACCCACCCCCCCCTCTCCCCGCCACCCTCACACCTCCAAACCCCTACCCCCCCTCCCAGCCAATCTGCATCACAAAGGATGTTGGAAACAGAAGATGGGCCAACACAGACGCCTTATTGGAAAGTGCAAAGTCCCCAGTTCCTTTGTAAACCATCTGATGGCTGTAAATTGAGGAACAGATGAACTTTTGCAAGCCTGCTGCTTTGTGCATGTGCGCAAGCTGCTTTCATCTGACAAATTTATAGAGTTGCCTTTAACGAAACAAAAGGGAGCAGGCAGAGCAAACAGAAGCCCATGGAGCAAGGTCGGGGATTTAAACAGGCTCTGGAACTAATGGAGCAGCACAAAGGGTCTGGGTGGTTGATTTAGTGCAGGGCCTCCATGTTTAATTCCTACCTGATTAGTTCTCCCATCCTCGAGGCCTGGACTCTTCAATTGTTTGCCAGACATTTATCCTCTTGCCTTTTGTTCGGCTGGCCTAAGCCTGACATCTTTACCTCGCTGCCAGCTCCACCTCCCTCCGCACTTGCCTACAAGGTCATGAGTTCACGTGCCAAACTGGAGCCTGGAAGTCTGGGCGGATGCTCCCAGTGTATCCCTTGGATGACATCGGACAAACCAAGCCCTCGTCCGCCATTGCATAGAAGGTACCGGAGCTGGAGTGCGTGCCTCACAGGCTCAAGAACTGCTTCATCCCCGCTGTCATCAGGCTTCTGAACAGTCCTTCCATAGGCTAGGATACTGTCTGATTCACCTCTATGCCATTGTGGGCATTGGACTCTGTCTATGGAACTGATGTGCAACAATGCTGAGAACTATTCCCCTGGCCAGTCCCTCTTCACCCCCCTCCCAATTGGCAAAAGGTACAGAAGTGTGAAAAAACACACCTCCAGATTCAGGAACAGTTTCTTCCCAGCTGTTATCAGGCAACTGAATCATCCTACCACAACCAGAGAGCAGTGCTGAACTACTATCTACCTCATTGGACTATCCTGGATCAGAGTTTGCTGGCTTTACCTTGCATTAAACGTTATTCCCTTATCATGTGTCGATACTGTGTAAATGGCTCAATTGCAATCATATATTGTCTTTCTGCTGACTGGATAGCACGCAACAAAAGCTTTTCACTGTACCTCGGTACAGAAAACAATAAACTAAGCTGAACTAAACTAAACTACTCTCTATTGAGAATATGCACTCTATATCTGCCCTTTTCTCTACCTATTGTATTATTGTACCCAGGTTCGATCTTGACTGCGGGTGCTGTCTGTACTGACAATGTATGTTCTCTTTGTGACCACGTGGGTTTTCTCCAGGTGCTCCGGTTTCCTCCCACATACCAAAGACATGCAGATTTGTAGGTCAATTGGCTTCTGTAAATTGTCCCGAGAGTGTAGGATAGAACTAGTGTGTAGACACAACATGCTGGAGTAACTCATGCTGGAGAGAAGGAATTGGTAACGTTTTGGGTCGAGACCCTTCTGGAACTAGTGTGTGGGTGATGTTTTGGTCCGCACAGACTTGGTGGGCTGAAGGGCCTATTTCCACGCTGTATCTCTAAAACGTGAAACATCGCCTATCCATGTTCGCCAGAGATGCTGCCAGACCCACCGAGTTACTCCAGCACTTTGTGTCTTTTTGTGTGTGTAAACCAGCACCTGCAGTTCCTTGTCCAGTGCCTTCACCTGGCTTGGTTCCAACCTCCTCCAAATTTCTCTCCCCAAACCTCTCCAACCCCGTTTATCTTTCTTTCAACCCATTTGAGACCCTCAGACTATCTTTATTTGGCACAGCACAAAATGTGTCGGATGGAACTGCAGATGCGGGTTTGTACCAAAGATAATGGACTGCAGATACTCACTGACTTACTCAATAGGCGACTTACGTACAGTAAACTCACACTTACGTAAACAAAACTCTACTCAGTACCTATGCAATCGAGGCAGTTTGTAAATTCCACAACACCGTACCATTGCCCAAGTTCACATGGGAAACAAGCCAGCAATGGCAGTGGTGTGTACCCAGAATGCCTTGGGACGCAGAAAGTGCCCAGGACTCAGCCAGACCCCTCTGAGACAGTCAATACTCCCAGTGAAGGACTCAAAGTGCTGGAATAACTCAGTGGGCCAAGCAGCATCTCTGGAGAACATGCACAGGCGTCGTTTTGGGTCGGGAACCCTTCTTCAGACTCAGTGAGTTATTTCGGGAAGGGGATGGGGATGGCGATTCCGACTTGCGTAAAATCTGACTTACGTGATGGTTTACGGAACGTAACCCTTACATAAATCAGAGAGTGCCTGCACTGATCTCTCAGTGACACCGGGCACTGGAGTAACTCAGCTGGTCCTCGTCTGAATAAGGGTTCTGACCCAATATTCTGCCTCTCCATATTCTCCAGAGATGCTGCCTGAACTTGCTGGGTTACTCCAGGATAGGCACAAAAAGCTGGAGTAACACAGCAGATCCGACAGCATCTCTGGAGAAAAGGAATAGGTGACGTTTCAGATCGAGGACCTTCGCCCGATTGAGAGTCTGAAGAAGGGTCACGACCCAAAACGTCACCTATTCCTTCTCTCCAGAGATGCTGCCTGACCCGCTCAGTTACTCCAACATTTTTTGTGTATCTTCGGTTTAAACCAGCATCTGCACTTCCTTCCTACACATTTCGAGTTACTCCAGGACTTGGCGTAGTGTTTTTCCAAACCAGCATAGAAACATAGAAATTAAATGCAGGAGTCGGCCATTCGGCCCTTCGAGCCAGCACCGCCATTCAATATGATCACGGCTGATCATCCAGAATCAGTACCCCGTTCCTACTTTCTCCCCATATCCCTCAATTCTTCTTCTTGCATATGGTGTGCACAGCCTAAATTTGTCGGACAACTTGTTCTATTTGATCTTATTTGATTGTGCACGCCGGGCTGATTGCATTCGTCGTAGGCCCTGCTTCCTGCTTTCTCCCCATATTCCTTGATTCCGATAGCCCGAAGAGCTGTATCTAACTCTCTCTTGCATCTGCAGTTCCTTGCGTCTAGTGCTCTTCTCAGTGCCTGCGAGAGCCCTACAAAGTCGGCAAGCAGAATACCGCAAGTTCCTCTCTTGTTCTCTAATTACGAGCCACTTGATGTTTTATCCAAAGCCCGGCTTGGGAAAAGATGCAGCAAGCGAGATTATTTTGCGCAAACTGGCACCTCCTTCATTCTGCCAATTGGTGGTATTGGACGTCAATAAGCTGAGTGTTTATCATCCCCTTTTGTGCGGTGGCAGCTATCAACTTTCAAATCTATGAGCCTTTGTCAGGTTTTATCGTTCAATGTGCGGATTCCATAGAGCCTGTCTCTTCAATTGTAAAGGCTGCAGCTTTCAATTAAATGCTGCTGTGTGTGGCGGGTATCACACTCACATGCGCTGTCTGAGATGTTCATTTTATACAGCGCGGCCGTGAAGAATAGCATCCTGATCTCAGATTACTCTGTCTGACCGATGGAATATTGTCAAGGTCACATTCAGTGCGGGCTTGCCTGCTGTAATTTAACACAAGTCTTTCCCAGGCACCGATACCTCAATGCTGTTACCTATAGCGTGCAGGGAGGAACTGCAGGCGCGGGTTTCAACCGAAGATAGGCACAAAAAGGCTGGAGCGACTCAGCGGGACAGGCAGCAACTCCGGGTGACGTTTCGGGTCGAGACCCTTCTTGTTGCCCAGGCGGCCAGTCTGAAGAAGGGTCTCGACCCGAAACGTCACCCATTCCTTCTCTCCAGAGATGTTGCCTGGCTTTCCCGCTGAGTTACTCCAGCTGTCACCTACAGGTTTGGGTGTGTTCTTGTGCTCGAATGTTTACGGTTCTATGTAACTAAAAATAACATTGACAAGAATGAGCATCTTGAAGGGGGAAGGAGAGGAGAGAGGTGGCAGGATCTCTAGACCAATGTTGGGCCATGTGCCAGTGTGGCTCGGTGAACACAGAGGTGAGGGGGGAACAGGGCTACAAGAGAGGTAGGGTTAGTCAGCAAATTAGTTGGTTGGAGGATCATGAAAGGAGAGGGAACTTGCAAGAGCTGCAAGTTGGCAGCAATGCAGCTGTTGAAGCAGGTTGCACTGAATCACAACAACCTGGGTGACCTTGGATGCTGTTCCGCCCATTGCATTGACAGTCATAGAGTGATATAGCATGGAAGCAGGCCCTTCAGCCCAACTTGTCCACACCTGCCAACATATCCCATCTACACTAGTCCTACCTGCCTGCGTTTGGCCCGTATCCCTCTACACCTGTCCTATCCATGTACTAAATGTTTCTTCAACCTTGCGACCGTCCCTGCCTCAACTATCTCCTCCGGCAGCTCGTTCCATACAGGCACCATCCTTTGTGTAAAAAAGATTACCCCTCGGGTTCCTATTAAATCTTTCCCCCCATCCCTTTCAACCTAGGTATGTCCTCTGGTTCTCGATTCCTCACCTCTGGGCATGAGACTCTGTGCGTCTACCCGATCTATGCTTCTCATGATTTTGCACACCTCTGTAAGATCACCCCTCATCCTCCTGGAGGGGGCTGTGGTTCTGCAGAGTTCCACAGTATACCTGTACACCCCACAGATTGTTCTCGTCATTCCTTTGTCCTTTTGCATACCTTTCATTCAGTTGTACCTCTTCATATCTCTCGTTTCCCTCTCCCCTGACTCCCAGCCTGAAGAAGGAAGGGTCTCGACCCGAAACGTCACCCATTCCTTTTCCCCCGAGATGCTGCCTGACCCGCTGAGTGACTCCAGCATTTTGTGTCTGCCTTCCTCAATCAGATGCCGCCCGAACTTTTGTGACATTTGCAACTTTGAGAGTTTCTTTCAAGCGAAAACAAGTTATTTCAGGCGGTTTCTGCCATTATCTCTGCCCTGATTCAATCAAAACCAGCCAGAAGCGAGGCTTCCTGAGTCGAACAGATTGCCAGAGACACTTTTTCCATTACGAGCCTTGCAGAAACAAGTGAAACCGAATGGTTTGCTCATCCCGAACACCTCAGTGTAACAGAGCAGTAAATTCTGCGATCGGGTTATCTCAATCTTCCATCGGTAATTCCAGATAATTCCTACAGTTGTATTACTTATTAGTGCATGAGAAGGATCTTAAAGGCACAGTGACCCAGTTTGCTGCTGGAATCGAGCTGCATCTACCACACTGAGCGTGTTCAACAGCCTCTTCCACTGTCGCAACCCCATTCATAGAAACATAGACAATAGGTGCAGGAGTCGGCCATTCAGCCCTTCGAGCCTGCACCGCCATTCAATATGACCATGGCTGATCACGGTGGCGCAGCGGTAGAGTCGCTGCCTCCCAGCGCCGGTGCCCCGGGTTCAATCCTGACTACAGTGGGACGACAGATGGCACAATGGGCTAAGTGTTCGGCTGGCAACCGGAAGGTAGCCGGTTCGAATCCCGCTTGGAGTGCATACTGTCGTTGTGTCCTTGGGCAAGACACTACACCCACCTTTGCCTGTCTGTGTGGATGTAATTATGTGAAGCACTTTGGGGTCAATGCAAGTTGACTAAAAATGTGCTATATAAATAAAGAAATTATAATTATTATTTCGGGTGCTGCCCGTACAGAGTTTGTACGTTCTCCTCGGGAGACTTCAGTTCCCCCGGGATCTTCAGTTTCCTCCCACTCTCCAAAGACGTACAGGTTTGTAAGTTAATTGGCTTTGTTATTAAATGTAAAATTGTCCCCAGTTTGTGTAGGATATTGTCAGTGTGCGGGGATCGCTGGTCGGCGCAGGCTCAATGGGCCGAAGGGCCTGTTTCCGCGCTGTATCTCTAAATTAAAAAAAAACTAAACTAGTTATCAACACAATATGGATGGAAACTGACTGACATGACTGTGAGCCAAGAGATATCTGATAGTGTTATAAGGAGTCCAATTGTTTTCCTACTGGCCTGTTTGATGAACATGTTGCAAGCACACGATAGTGTGGGAGTGCAGGAAGGAAGTGCAGATGCTGGTTTCAACCCAAGTTAGACACAAAATGCTGGAATAACTCAGCGGGACAGGCAGCGTCTCTGGAGAGAAAGATGGAGAAGGGCCATCAGTCTGAAGAAGGGTCTCGACCTGAAACGTCACCCATTCCTTCTCTCCAGAGATGCTGCCTGTCTCACTGAGTTACTCCAGCATTTTGTGTCTATCATAGAAACATAGAAAATAGGTGCAGGAGTAGGCCATTCGGCCCTTCGAGCCTGCACCGCCATTCAATATGATCATGGCTGATCATCCAACTCAGTATCCTGTACCTGCCTTCTCTCCATACCCCCTGATTCCTTTAGCCACAAGGGCCACATCTAACTCCCTCTTAAATATAGTCAATGAACTGGCCTCAACTACCTTCTGTGGCAGAGAATTCCACAGATTCACCACTCTCTGTGTGAAAATGTTTTTCTCATCTCGGTCCTAAAAGATTTCCCCCTTATCCTTAAACTGTGACCCCTTGTTCTGGACTTCCCCAACATCGGGAACAATCTTCCTGCATCTAGCCTGTCCAACCCCTTAAGAATTTTGTAAGTTTCTATAAGATCCCCCCTCAATCTTCTAAATTCTAGCGAGTACAAGCCGAGTCTATCCAGTCTTTCTTATCATAGTGTGATGGTCTCATCATAGTTTGAGGGTGTTGGAAGATAGAATAATGGAGGTGCGTATTGAAACACAAGGAAGATCTCTAATCCTTGTTGCTACCCCTACCTTCTGGGCCGATGCTCAGCGGCTCTAGAAAGGGCAGGCATTATATCTGGCAACTTTCTGACACTCCGATTACCTGTTAGATTTGAAGTGTAATCAGCCTGAGAGTATGATCATTCAGGGATTGCTGGATCCTTTAATCTGTCATGTTTTTTCAGCTTTAATTATTCATACAAGCTACAAATAAATTAACAGATTGTTTACAGGACCCTGAGCTAGCCACGGTCCCCGCTGAAGCAATGCATAATTCACCATGCAGAGCATTTAGTCTGTACAACAGAAGATGCGATCTGGGCATCGCACCAGCTGTCTCCCCCTCTCCTCCTATGTCCACACTACAGCCCAGTGCTGCAACCCATCCTAGCCACACATACACACACACACACTCAACACAACCTCACAGTAACAGTGCCGGAGTAACTCAGCGGGTCAGGCAGCACAAGGAGCAGAATTAGGCCATTCGGCCCATCGAGTCTACTCCGCCATTCAATCATGGCCATATTCAAGAGAGAGTTAGATATAACTCTTGGGGCTAACGACATCAAGGGATATGGGGAGAAAGCAGGAACGGGGTACTGATTGTGGATGATCAGCCATGATCATATTGAATGGCGGTGCAGGCTCGAAGGGCCGAATGGCCTACTCCTGCACCTATTTTCTATGTTTCTATGTTCTATCTCTCCCCCTCATCCCTGCAGCAGCTCTGGACGACATGGGTAGGCAACGTTTCTGGTTGGAACCCACCTCCATGGTAATTCTAAGAAGGGTCTGGGGTGGAACCCTCTCCAAGACAGACGTGAAGCTCACCGTTTGACCTGTTTTTACAAAATGTTAAATGGTCAGCTCGACATAGACTACAAGACCTACACCAAACCCAAACCAATTAGGAGCAGACGAGGGCATTCGATCCAATTTGTGATCCCAGCTACAAAGACAGATGTGTACAGCAATTCGTTCTTCCCCCGCACAATTAAAGCATGGAATAATCTCCACCCAACTATAGTTACCCAACCAGATGCAACTAAATTTAAAGTAGCTCTTTCTTCCCAATAACCCTTTCTGGCTTAAACCCTCCCTTCACCACCTCCAGTTTAAATTCCAGTTGGAATATTTTGGAGGACCAAGAAACCAAGAAACCAAGAAATTAAGATCCCGACCCAAAACGTCGCCCATCCATGTCTTCCAGAGATGCTTCCTGACGCACTGAGTTGCTCCAGTATCTGCAGTTCTGTGTGTCGACAACTTCAGAGAATTTCAATTGTTCTTCACTTGTTTGCTTTCACAGAAACAATCAGTTGACGCATTGATCCGCTAACATAACTCTCTGTAATAATGTTTTTAGTGTGGGAAGGAACTGCAGATGCTGGTTTACACCAAAGACAGACACAAAACGCTGGAGTAACTCAGCGGGTCAGGCAGCATCTCTGGAGAGAAGGAACTCTTCAGATTCTTCAGTCCGCAGGGGGTCTCGACCCGAAACGTCACCCATTCCTTCTCTCCAGAGATGCTGCCTGTCCCGCTGAGTTACTCCAGCATTTTGTGTCTATAATGTTTTTAAAATTTAGTTTGAGACACGGTGTGCAAAACAGGCCAATTTAGGAAGGGCCGCACAGATTACATGATGATGTCCCTTCTACCAAAGAATTTACCAGAGGAAAGGGTGCATGTTAAAAAAAATACGTCGGCACTATTTACTCTGGTGTTTTTCGCAAAGGATGGGAGATCCTTGGGCGAATCACATGTACCATATGGCAAGTGACACCTCTTCCTTGGAAGAGTTTTATTTCTGCGCATCTCCAGTTTAGGGACAATTAACACGCATCAGTTTAACAACCCATCTGACCTCAACTAGCATATCCTGTTTAGTTTAAAGATACAAAGCGGAAACAGGCCCATCAGCGATCCCCGTACACCAGCGCCATCCTACACACTATGGACAATTTACAATTTTACCGAAGCCAATTAACCTGCAAACCTGCACGTCTTTGGAGTGCAGGAGCAAACCGGATCAGACAGAGAAAACCCACGCAGGTCACAGGGAGAGCGTACAAACTCTGTACAGATAGCACCTGTTGTCAGGTTTGAAGCCGGGTTTCCCGCGCTGTGAGGCAGCAACTCCACCGCTGCCCCGCCGTGCCGTCTCTAAGTTGTGATCTGCACAAATTAAGTCACTCATCCTCCGAGGCATCCCAGTGCCCCGTGCCCTATCCCCATCCCCTCCCCCACTATTTTCCTGCCCTGGGTTGGTTTCTTCACTTACCAGCGTCTTGTAGTCTATCTGCTGCCTGATGAGTTTGTCCTCGCTCAGAGAGTAGCGGGCCTCGCCTGTAATGGAGTCGATGGGCCCCTTCTCCATCTGCTGCTTGATGGCGCAGAAAAGCATGTACAATGGCTCCCCTGCACACTCCTGTTCAACACAACACACGAGAGGTCAGCATTAGCACGGCGGCATGCACAGAAGATATGCAACTGGTAAGGCGAGAGGGGCAATGTTTTCACACAGTTTGGGTGTATGGAACGATCAGCAAGAGAAGGTAGTTGCGGCAGGTATAATAGCAGCATTTAAAAGACATCTGGACAGCTACAGGGATTGCAAAGGTTTAGAGGGAATAACATGGGCGGAAATCCCGGGGGGGGGGGGACAGGGGGGGGGTGATGTGTCCCCCCCCTGTTTTGGGAGGTGAGAGACAACCCCCCCCATGTTTTGTAATTGGCCCGTTTGCGGAGCTTTTCATCACCCGGCCCGGGGCGGCTTAAAATCGGCCGGCGGGATCTTCCACCATCCCGCGGTCAAATTGCTGCGTCGAGGCGATCGAGGCCCCCCACCGGGCGATGAAAGGCCCCGCGAACGGGCCGATTGAAGCCCCACGATTCGGGGCAGACGAAGCTGCTTTTTGCTGGAGTTCTGAGTCGGTCACCAACCAGCTCAGCCCCCGATGTTACCGTCCACAGGGCCCACGGCTGAAGCCTCCAAAGCCTCGCGCGCGCAGCGCGCAAAGAAATTGAGGGATATAGGCCATAAGCGGGAAAACCTAGGATCAGAGGGCACAGTCTTCTGTTTCTGCTAGTGTAGGATCAAAGGGCACAGCCTCAGAATAAAAGGAGGTGCCTCTAGAAAGGAGGTGAGCAAGAATTTCTTCAGCCAGAGGGAGGTGAATCTGTGGAATTCATTGCCACAGATGGCTGTGGACACCAAGTCATTAGGTATTTTTAAAGCGGAGATTAACAGATTCTTGATCGGTAAGGGTGTCAGGAGTTGTGGGGAGAAGGCAGGAGAATGGGGTTAGGAGGGTGAGATAGATCAGCCATGATTGAATGGCAGAGTAGACTTGATGGGACGAATGGCTGAAATCTACTCCAGTTCCTTGTGACCTAAAATGCTGGAGTAACTCAGCGGGGCAGGTATCATCTCTGAAGAGAAGGAATGGGTGACGTCTTGGGTTGAGACTATTCTTCAGTCTGAGAGTTTGGGGAGAGGGAAACTAGAGATATGGAAGGGTAAGATGTGAACATGACAGATCAAAGCAGAGGATGATCGAGGAAATGGTGAATGGTTCATTGTTGGCGGAGGACCTACACATGAGTCAGGCAAGGAGCAGTAGTTATCACCAGAGGATCGGGACCATGAACAATGCAGACTGAGATCTGCCAACTCAGCACTGTGTGCTCAGTCCCTTAAAGGGCTCTACTTAATTAAATGAACCACAAATGGCAGCCGCAGAGAAACAGCACAGCTAATAATAAATGAGCTCTCTCTGGGAATGTAAAATGTCATACATCTTGCCTTTTTCCTATAGCTTTCTTGCAAGCGGCTAAGTTCTAAAAAATATATATTCATTTTCCGTGTGTAGGCTTCAATAAGCAAGGCCAACATTTATAGATGGTGGGTAGTTATAGAGTTATAGATTCTTACAGCGTGCAAAGAGGCCCTTCAGCCCATCCTGCCAACATGCCCCATCTACTCTAGTCCCACCTGCCTGTGTTTGGCCCACATCCCTCTCAACCTGTTCTATCCACATACCTGTCTAAATATTTCTCAAACGATAGTCCCTGCCTTGACTACCTTCTCCGGAAGCTCGTTCCATACACCTACCTCCCTTTGTGTGAAAATGTTATCCCTCAGGTTCCTATTAAATCTTTCCCCCCTCACCTTAAAGCTATGTCCTCTAGTTCTCAGAACCAAAATTGGAAGAGACACAAGGAACATCTTGGTTAGCATGGATGAGTTGGAGTTGAAGGGCCTCTTTCCATGCTGTATGGACTCTAAGACTGTGACACAGACCAGAAACAGGCCCTTCACACACCAAGCATGTGCTGGTCTCAAGGAAAAAGAGAAAGGCCACAAAGTGCTGAGGTAACTCAACGGGTCAGGTAGCATCCCTGGTGAAAAAGGATAGGTGACGTTTTGGATCAGG
This sequence comes from Amblyraja radiata, assembly GCF_010909765.2. Taxonomy (NCBI): domain Eukaryota; kingdom Metazoa; phylum Chordata; class Chondrichthyes; order Rajiformes; family Rajidae; genus Amblyraja; species Amblyraja radiata. The sequence goes on along the minus strand of NC_045976.1, from coordinate 37,147,576 downwards.
ACCCTTCTTCAGTCTGATTGTGAGTAGCAGGGAGAAGGTGAGGCAGGATAAAGCCTAGCAAGTGATAGGTGGATACATGCGAGGGAGTTTTGTTTAGCAGATGGATGGACAAAGGCCAGAGATGGGAAGAAGACAAAAGTCTGTCAGATACAGAGAGAAGAAACCGAAATCCCCAAAATAGAAATCTTCATTTAGTTTAGATTAGAGATACAGAGCAGAGACAGGCCCTTCGGCCCACCGAGTCCGCGCCGACCAGCGATCCCCGCACATTAACACCACCCTACACACGCTGGGGATGATTTACATTGCTACCGAGCCAATGAGCTTACAAACCCGCACATCTTTGGAGTGTGGGAGGAAACCGAAGATCACGGTCACGGGAGGAGCATACACGGGGGAGACAGCGCCCGTAGTTGGGATCGAACACGGGGTCTCTGGCGCTGTAAGGCAGCAACTTTACCGGCGCGCCACCCATTATGATTCAGTTATTTAAAGCATTAATGAGGCCACATCCAGAATACTGCGCCTACTTAAGAAGATTTGTGAAATATTTCCAAATCAGGATGTTGTGCGGGTTAGATGGGAACATCTATTCCTATTGTCCTTCCTGGTGGTAGATGAAGCCGTCAGCTACCATTGATTTTGGGGACAGTCCACACTGCAGCCATAATGTACCAATGGATGTTTAAGGTCTATCATTTTGAAATATAAAACCCAAAGACAAAGAGGTTGTAAGGTCAAGAAACAGACTCCATTTAGAACAAAAAGTGAGCCTTACCAATCGGTTCATGCATGTATCTCCAAGCCTATGTTTCCACTCAGGCAGTGAGAAACATCTTCAGGCTGCTAGTTCACAGTGAGGCCGACTGGAGGGAAAAGCTACGAGGGAAAACATAGTTTGGAAAGAATATTTGGCGAGCTTACCTTAAGGAATTTGTACAAGAGGAATGTAAACCAGTTGGTCAGCATCTTTTCTGCCACCGATTCAGTTCTAAAAAGTAAAAGAACAAAGAAAGAGAAATTTTTTTTTGGCGTTAGTGCTGAATCTTCACCAACGAAGACAACTCTTGAGGGGAATACGGAACAATGGATACAATTGCGTTGCGCTTTTAAGGTAATGAAATCTCAACACACAGGCCAGGACTGAACTCAGCAAGCTATGGCAGAAAGGCAATGACGAGTTTGGAAAAACAATCTAAATAGCACTTCAACTCCCCCTCCCATTCCCAATCTGACCTTTCTGTCCTGGGCCTCCTCCATTGCCATAGTGAGGCCCAGCGCAAATTGGAGGAACAGCCCCCCATATTTTGCTTAGGTAGTTTACACCCCAGCGGTATGAACATTGACTTCTCCAATGTGGACAAAAGTGCCGGAGAAACTCAGCGGGTGCAGCAGCATCTATGGAGCGAAGGAAATAGGCAACGTTTTGGGCCGAAACACTTCTAATTTCTCTAATTTCAGGTAGTCCTTCCTTTCTCCCTCCTTCCCCTCCCCCTTCACAGCTCTCGCACAAAGCCTACTGTCTCCGCCTCTTCCTTTCTCTTTCCCGCCGCCCCCATCCCCCCATCAGTCTGAAGAAGGGTCTTGACCCGAAATGTCGCCCTATTCCTTCTCTCCATAGATGCTGCCTCACTCGCAGAGTTACTCCAGCATTTTTTGACTACCTTCGATTTTTCCAGCATCTGCAGTTCTATCTTAAACTTAGTCAGAGATAAAAGTGCATTTTTCAAAACGTCAGGATGTCCAGAAGCACTGGAGAATCAGTGATGTACTGCGTCAACTGCAGTCACTGTTGGAGTAGCCGGACCATAGAACAGTCCAACACAGGAACAGGCCCTTCGGCCCATAATGTCCATGCCAAACATGGTCCCAAACGAATCTCCTCTGCCCACACACGACCCATGTCCCTCCATTCCTTGCATATCCATCAAAAAAGTCTCTCAAATGCTTCTATTGTATCTGCCTCCATCACCACCCCTGGCAGTGCATATTAGACCCTCTACTCTCTGTGTAAAATAACGCCCCTCACAACTACTTAAAACCCTGGCCACACACTCATTTCACACCTGCCATCGGGAAGAAGGCAGTGTACGTGTTTCCATATTCTGTTGTGCTGCTGCATGTAAAAATGTCATTGTTCTGTTTGGGACCTACAGTATGACACTCATGTCCAGACTCTTGACATGAGTGTTGAGTTTAGTTTAGCTTATTTTAGAGATACAGCGCGGAAACAGGCCCTTCGGCCCACCGGGTCCGCGCCGACCAGCGATCCCCGCACACTAACACTATCCTACACCCACTCGGGTCAATTTTTACATTTACCAAGCCAATTAAGCTACAAACCTGTACGTCTTTGGAGTGTGGGAGGAAACTAAAGATCTCGGAGAAAACCCACGCAGGTCAGGGGGAGAATGTACAAACTCTGTACAGACAGCGCCCGTATTCGGGATCGAACCCGGGCCTCCGGCGCTGCATTCGCTGTAAGGCAGCAACTCTACCGCTGCGCCACCGTGACCGCCCGTTGATGTATCATATCGTCCGATCGCACACAATTGATGTATCGTGTTTGGATCACACACATACGGAAGCTTTTCACTGTATCTCAGTACAAGTGACGTTAACAAAGCGAAACCTGCAGACAAAGTGCTGGAGGCACTCAGCAAGTCAGGCAGCATATCGGGGAGGGAGTGGACAGGCAATGTTTTGGGTCAGATCAAAATGCCAACTTGTGTAGGAAGTAACTGCAGATGCTGGATTAAATCAAAGATAGACACAAAGTGCTGGAGTAACTCAGCGGGACAGGCAGCATTTCTGGAGAGAAGGAATGGGTGACGTTTCGGTTCTGAAGAAGGGTCTCGACCCGAAACGTCACCCATTCCTTCTCTCCAGAGATGCTGCCTGTCCCACTGAGTTACTCCAGTTTTTTGTGTCTATCTCCAGTCTGTCTTTGGTGCTTCCAAATATAGTGAGAGTTAACCTATACGGCAGTGTTTATGTTCTGCCTTTGATCTTTAACCGATGTAAAGGTATCATGCTCCAGCTAAAATTAGCGAGAGGCAAGTATCGTCTGCAGATAAGGTCCGTAACTGAAAACTATCTCTTGGGACATTGCTCATTGCAAGCCAGGTAAGAGACTGTTGGATGGTGACAGGTGCTTTAAGCATTGCATCTCTTGCTGTGTATTATTCCTGGTGCTACAGCAAAGCTCTGCTAATCTGCCATGTCTCTTTAAGGTGATGGATTCTGTTTGCAATAGATGTCCTCCTGTTAATTACAGGTTAATTACTGGGGGACAGCCACGTTTGCAAATTGTCAGGTGCTTGTCAATTCTCAGATTTGGGTCAATCTGTAAAATTTGTTTCAGCTAAACTTGTTAAATTACTGCCTAAAATGAATTAATTAAAACATTTTTTTATAATGTATCTTCAACAATTTAAAAAAGCGGTTGATAAAAGGAAGTGGATTATCAGAATGGTTAGAGAGGGGGAGAGAGGGGGGAGAGAGAGGGGAGAGAGGGGGGAGAGGGGGAGTGGGGGGGGAGATGGGAGAGAGAGGGGGGAGATAGGGAGAGAGAGGGAGGAGATGGGAGAGAGTGGAGAGAGAGGGGAGAGAGATGGGAGAGAGGGGAGAGAGGGGCGAGAGGGGAGAGAGGGGAGAGAGGGGAGAGAGTGGGAGAGAGGGGGGAGAGAGGGGGGAGAGAGGGGGAGAGGGAGAGAGGGAGAGAGGGAGAGATTAGAGGGGGAGAGCGGGGAGAGAGAGAGGGGGAGAGAGAGAGGGGAGAGAGAGGGAGAGGGGAGAGAGAGAGGGGAGAGGGGGGAGAGAGAGGGGAGAGAGGGGAGAGAGGGGGGAGAGAGGGGAGAGGGGGGGGGGGGGGGAGAGGGGGGGAGAGGGGGGAGAGAGGGGAGAGAGGGGAGAGAGGGGAGAGGGGAGAGGGGAGGAGAGAGGGGAGAGAGGGGGGTGAGAGGGGGGGAGAGAGGAGAGAGAGAGGGGGAGAGAGGGGGAGAGAGAGGGGAGAGAGAGGGGAGAGAGAGAGGGGAGAGAGAGGGGAGGAACTGCAGATGCTGGTTTACACCAAAGATAGACACAAAATGCTAGGGTAACTCAGCGGGACAGGCAGCCTCTCTGGATAGATGCTTCAGGGAGGGGGAATGAGAGAGGGAGGGGGAGAGGGAGAGAGAGGGAGAGAGGGGGAGAGAGAGGGAGGGAAAGACACACACACACACACACACACACACACACACACACACACACACACACACACACACACACACACACACACACACACAGATGGGCAGGCTGACAGAGGGTGTGAGCTGGTGACAAAGACTGAGGTGCTGAGATAACAATGAAAGAGCTACAGCAGCTGGGACGAAGCTGGCAGCCTGGGTAAACTTGGTGCAAGTCCATGTGGAGTACAGGCATGGCGCTGAAGACATCCAAAACGTAACCCTCCCGACCAGTACACAGCCTCAACCGTACTTGCATTCAGCCCCAGCCCTGAACGAGATTCCACACCTAATCCCATAGGTTAGCTCGGGTAAGATGTGAACGGGCCACTGAAGGCGTCTCAACAGTGAAATCACCCCCACGACACATGACCGGCGACGCATCAGTCCAACGCTCCTAAATCCTTCACGTACTAACAATGTAACTTTAATCTTCTTGAAGCCTGACCTGTGCAATTACATCCTGTCACAATCCCCAGCAGTTGGTGCAAGTCATCCCATTGCAAGTGTGACTTCCAATTAAAATATGGAGAGAATTGCATTTTAATGCAGTCACATAGAAGAGCCTGCCTCGTTGTAGTATTAATTAAATCTTGCTTATTTGATTGCTGTTAACTGTTCATTATCTCTTAGCTCTTTCCAGAGCGAGGGGGAGGAGGGGAGAACAAGAAAACTTGAGAATGGAAAGGGATGTCATTTAAATTAACGTGCAAAAGAAGAAAATTAAAAATCACATTTTTTTTCAAAATTAAGAATCAATTGCAAGAATCATTCGCTTGCAGATTTGCCCCCACCTCCTCCTCCTTCACCTCATTCCAGGTTTCCTGGAGGAAAGTCTAGTTTTATTTCTGCTTTTGCTTTTGGAGATACAGTGTGGATACAGGCCCTTCGGCCCGCCGAGTCCATGCCAACCAGAAATCGCCCCATACACTAGTACACTCTAGGGACAATTTACATCAGCCAATTCACCTACAAACCTGTATGTCTTTGGAGTGTGGGAAGAAATCAGAGCACCTATGGAAAAACCCAGATGGTCACAGGGAGAACGTGCAAACTCCACACAGACAGCATCCGTGGTCAGCATCGAACCTGTGTCTCGAGAGCTGTAAGGCAGCAACTCTACCGCTGCGTCACTGTGCCACCATTACAATTAACATGACAACCTCTTCCCAGGCCTATTCCTCAGCCTGAAAGCTTGGAAACTGAGAATTGTCAGGCAATCTTAGCAGAGGGGGATTTGAACTCACTTACTAACATGTGTTTGAAGACTAATATAGTGCGACCCATGGGTCTTGAACATTGCAAAGCCCTTTACAACAGCAGTAACTGCTGTCTCGTACAAAACACAGGAGCTAATTTAGTTTAGCTTTGTGTAGAGAAACGTTGAGGAAACTTTGGCCCACCCAGTTACCCGTACACTAGTTCTACACTACACACTGGGGACAATTTTTACAGAAGCCATTCCTTCCAGAGATGCCGCCTGTCCTGCTGAGTTACTCCAGCTTTCTGGGTCTACCTTCCATGTTCCATCCTGTGCTTATCTGGTTCCCCCCGAAGGTGTTAATATTTCTCCTCAACTATTCCTCTGGGGATGACTCTCACATTCTGACAATTCCTTGGGGAAAGATGCTACCACCAAATTCCCCATTGGACTTATTGCTATCTTATCATTACGGTGCCTTAATCGGACCTTGAACCTGCAAAAACAGCTACTCTCTGTATAACCGAAAAATCCCTTTCATAATCTTATGAATATTTATGCAGCCTTACAGCTTGAGGGGTGGATATAAAGCAGTCTGGAAATTAGTGGACTTTTGTAAAGAACTCAATTAAAAAATGATTTTAATTAACGGAATTGGATGAAATACAAAACTCTCTGCGTGCTTGACAAATGGCAGCAGCAACAACAACCTCTCAGTATTTAGTGCAGAATTTCAATTGTTTTAGAGATACAGCGCGGAAACAGGCCCTTCAGTCCACCAGGTGTGCACCGACCAGCGATCCCCGCACATTAACACTATCCTACACACACTAGGGCCAATGTACACACGCACCAAGTCAATTAACCTGCAAACTTGTACATCTTTGGAGTGTGGGAGGAAACCGGAGTTCTCGGAGAAAACCCACGCGGTCACGGGGAGAACGTGCAAACTCCGTACAGGCAGGCACCCCGTAGTCGGGATCAAACCCGGGTCTCTGGCGCTGCAAGCCCTGTAAGGCAGCAACTCTCCCGCTGCGTCCCAACGGCTGCCCACAATGTAGATAATATTCCCATGCTGTCTCATAAGAGCATAATCAAAAGATAGGCCATGTTGGAGGGTAGCAGGTCAAGCGTTCTCAAGCAGAGTGCCAGAGTGAGTCAATGGGTCAGGTGGTAACTGTGGAAGAAATGGACAGACGGTGTTTTGAGTCAGGACACATTCTTTGGTCTGACGGAGTAGGAGGGTGAAAGCTGGAAAAGAGAGGCGGGCGTGTTGCAAAGACCAGCAATAGACAATAGGTGCAGGAGTAGGCCATTTGGCCCTTCGAGCCAGCACCGCCATTCAATGTGATCATGGCTGATCATCCCCAATCAGTACCCTGTTCCTGCCTTCTCCCCATATCCCCTTACTCCGCTATTTTTAAGAGCCCTATCCAGCTCTCTCTTGAAAGCATCCAGAGAACCTGCCTCCATCGCCCCCTGAGGCGGAGAATTCCACAGACTCACATCTCTCTGTAAGAAAAAGAGTTTCCTCGTCTCCGTTCTAAGTGGCTTACTCCTTATGCTTAAACTGTGGCCCCTGGTTCTGGACTCCCCCGACATCGGGAACAGGTTTCCTGCCTCTAGCGTGTCCAAGCCCTTAACAATCTTATATGTTTCAATGAGATACCCTCTCATCCTTCTAAACTCCAAAGTGTACAAGCCCAGCTGCAAGTACACAGGTGGATACAGTTAAGAGAGGGGGTTTGATTGTTTTGATTGAAAATCCCCCTCAGCAGTATCCATCCATCACTTGCTAGTTCTCCCTAATCCCCCTTTTACAGCTCTCTCCCCCCAGGAGAGATCAGCCTGAAGTGGGGCGGGACGGTGGCACAGCGGTAGAGTTGCTGCCTTACATCGCCAGAGTCCCAGGGTTCGATCCTGACTACAGGTGCTGTCTGCACTGACTTTGTACGTTCTCTCCGTGACCACGTGGGTTTTCCCCAGGGTGCTCCGGTTTCCTCCCACACTCCAAAGGCGTACAGGTTTGTAAATTAATCTGCTTTGGTAAAATTGTAAAATGTCTCTAATTTGCAGAATAGTGTGAATGTGCGGGGATCGCTGGTCAGCGCGGTCTCCGTGGGCCAAAGGGCCTGTTTCCATGCTGTCTCTAAACTAAACTGAAGTGTCATGATCCAAACGGCTTCAATCCATTTCCTCCACAGATGCTGCCTGACCCACTGAGTTCCTCCAAGACTTTGTGTTTACCTCAAGATTCCAGCATCTGCAGCTCCTGTAATATATCATTGCTCAGGTGACCCGTTGTCTTGTCAAACACATTTCATTGTACCGTTGACCCTGTGTTAACCTACATATAACAAATAATACTGAACTGAACTGAACTCCTTGTGACTCAAGGTGATCGAGAGATTAGTCACAGAGCCATGCAACATATAAGCAGGCCCCATGGTCCATGTCCACCAAGATACCCCATACTTTAAATAGTGAAGTGAGGTGAAGAGTTATAATGGTTCAGGAAGGTTCAGGGTGATTCCAAAGCATAGATGCCTGGCTTCTAAAGGCACTGCAACTGATCCTTGAGTAATTAAGTTGGAGGGGATGGAGTAATCAAATGACCAGAATATAGACATCCGAGGTTTATATAGATGGAGGTTAGTGCGGAGATAGGGAGGGGCCAGACAGGCTGAGGTAGGCACTATAACAGCATTTAGAAACATAGAAACATAGAAAATAGGTGCAGGAGTCGGCCATTCGGCCCTTCGAGCCTGCACCGCCATTCAATGTGATCATGGCTGATCATCCAACTCAGTATCCTGTACCTGCCTTCTCTCCATACCCCCTGATCCCTTTAGCCACAAGGGCCACATCTAACTCCCTCTTAAATATAGCCAATGAACTGGCCTCAACTACCCTCTGTGGCAGAGAGTTCCAGAGATTCACCACTCTCTGTGTGAAAAATGTTTTTCTCATCTCGGTCCTAAAGGATTTCCCCTTTATCCTTAAACTGTGACCCCTTGCCCTGGACTTCCCCAACATCGGGAACAATCTTCCTGCATCTAGCCTGTCCAACCCCTTAAAAGAGAATTGGGACAGATGGATGGTTCGGACAGGCTGAGCGGGAGGCTGGCAAATGGGGCTGGCTTGGATGTGGTATCTTGGTGGACATGGACCATGGGGCCTGCTTACATGTTGCATGGCTCTGTGACAAAGCACAGAAACAAGGCCATCACACACACACACACACACACCAAGTGGCCCATGGAGTGATCCCTGCTTGCATCACTCACGTTTCACCCAGCTAGCCCACGTTGCCAACGCGTATCAGGCACGACAGCCGCGCCAGAGGTCAAGGATGTTCACCGCTGAATCCATCAGCAAAACAGTGGATCACAGATCGATGCGGCAGGAAGGGGAAAGATTAGGAGGAGCCAGCCTCGATCATCGTAAAGCTCGGTTTAAACGGGATGAGAAATGACATCCGCGCGGGAATCATAGAGACATCACTCAGGGGGCTGTGTATGATTAAAAGTGAAGACACACGGGCCACTCAGATAATTAGCATGTTACATTTGTTGCTTTTAATTAACCCTGATCGTTCCATCACAAGGAGCCTCCGTCCAATTCACACACAGGGTGGCGCTGCGGTAGAGTTGCTGCCTTACAGCGCCAGAGACCCGGGTCCAACCTTCACTACCGCTGCTGGCTGTGTAGAGTCCGCACGCTCTCCCCGCGACCTGCGTGGGTTTTCCCCGAGATCTTCGGTTTCCTCCCACATTCCAAAGACGTACAGGCTTGTAGGTTAGTTGGCTTGGGATAAATGTAAATTGTCCCCAGTGTGTGTAGGATAGTGTTAGTGTGCGGGGGATCGCTGGTCAGCGCGGAATCGGTGGACCGAAGGGCCTATTTCCACACTGTATCTCTAAACTCAACTAAACTAATCTAAACAGCCGTATCTCTGTGATTCTGTAGGTCCTCCCTTCATGGGCTTTCTTCCCGATAGCAGAGGCTAAAGTTACAAGCCGGACTGACTATCCCACAGCTTTGGGGGGTGTCATCATTCTGATAAGCCTTTAAGCAGAAGCCTGGCTGTGGTGCACTTCAAAACTTTAATTTTGATTTTATTTAGTGGAGATTTCATTGTTGGTTTCCGTCATCATTGTTACTTTTTTGCCAATTCATTTGTTCTATATCTCACCGTATCACCATCTATATCTCATTTCCCTTTCCCCCTGACTCTCAGTCTGAAGAAGGGTCTTGACCTGAAAAGTCACCTATTCCTTCTCTCTAGAGATGCTGCCTGACCCGCTGAGTTCCTCCAGCTTCCTTTGGTTTAAACCAGCATCTGCAGTTCCTTCCTACACATAAAAACTTTAGTTTAGTTTAGGAGATATAGCATGGAAACAGGCCATTCGGCCCACCGAGTCCCCATCAGCCAGCGATCCCCGTACACTAGTTCTATTCTACCCAAGTAGGGACAATTTACAAAGCCAATTAAGCCACATTCCTCGTATGTTGCAAAACATACTTGGCTAATAAAGTATGATTATGATCTTTGGGATGTGGGAGGAAACCTGAGCACCTGGAGAAAACCCACGCGGTCACAGGAAGAGCGTACAAACTCCGTACAGGCAGCGCCCGTAGTCGGGGTGGAACCCGGGTCTGTGGCGCTGTGAGGCAGCAACTCTACCGCTGCGCCACTGTGCTGCCCTGGTTTGTGCACTGGTGTAAGTGCCTCTTGAGGGAGCCGAGTTCTAGCCTGCTCGGTTCCACTATGGGCCTTCAGTCATGCAGCCCACCTCATTGGCATTCGGAGAGGGAGCGATGAGCAGCTTGTGTCTATAATTGGGAGCGCGGTGCTCAGAGGAGATTGCTTCCCGACTTCCCAGCTGGGGGACCCTGGATTTGAATGGGACATGTAAATCTGACCTCCAGCACACCCTCTAGAGCCGTCATCAATTAAACCATGGCTTGTGTCTCCTACAAATGTCACTGAGCATGAAATTACCCTGGCCCCAGGGCCACGCTGTGATTTGCACACTGTCACTACTGATGAATTGCATATATATAGAGTCTTTTTTATCAAACCAGGACCCCTTTGACGGTTAGCCGGGGCACAGATCCCATACATAGGTTGAACATTAGATCTGCAGATCTGTTCCACTGATGTACAGTGGCACAATGATAGATTTGCTGGCTTACAGCGCCAGAGACCCGGGGTCGATCCCGACTACAGGTGCTGTCTGTTCAGAGTTTGTAAGTGACCTGTGTTGGTTTTCTCCGAGATCTTCAGTTTTACAGGGTCTTGGTGAGACCACACCTGGAGTATTGCGTACAGTTTTGGTCTCCTAATCTGAGGAAAGACATTCTTGGCATAGAGGGAGTACAGAGAAGGTTCACCAGACTCGTTCCTGGGATGTCAGGACTATCATGTGAAGAAAGACTGGATAGACTCGGCTTGTACTCGCTAGAATATAGAAGATTGAGGGGGGGATCTTATAGAAACTTACAACATTCTTAAGGGGTTGGACCGGCTAGATGCAGGAAGATTGTTCCCGATGTCGGGGAAGTCCAGAACAAGGGGTCACAGTTTAAGGATAAGGGGAAATCTTTTAGGACCGAGATGAGAAAAACATTTTTCACACAGAGAGTGGTGAATCTCTGGAATTCTCTGCCACAGAAGGTAGTTGAGGCCAGTTCATTGGCTATATTTAAGAGGGAGTTAGATGTGGCCCTTGTGGCTAAAGGGATCAGGCGGTATGGAGAGAAGGCAGTAACCCTAAGATTTTTGCCTCCATCACAGTGAGGAGGTGCCTGGTGAACTCACTGTGGTGGATGTTAATTTGTGTTTATTGTGTGTTTTGTTGTTTATTATTACATGTATGGCTGCAGGCAACGACATTTCGTTCAGACCGAAAGGTCTAAATGACAAATAAAGGATCTAAGTCTAAGTCTAAGGTACAGGATACTGAGTTGGATGATCAGCCATGATCACATTGAATGGCGGTGCAGGCTCGAAGGGCCGAATGGCCTACTCCTGAACCTATTTTCTATGTTTCTATGTTTCACCCACACTCCAAAGACGTACAGGTTTGTAGGTTAATTGGCTTAATGGGTAAAATTGTAAATTGGCCCTAGTGTGTGCAGGAGAGTGTTAATGTGCAGGGATCACTGGTCAGTACGGACTCAGTGGGCCGAAGGGCCTGTTTCCGTGCTGTTTTTGTAAATTAGACTAAACCAAACTAAACTAAAATAAACTACATTAAACTACACCAAACTACACTAAAATAAGCTAAAATAAGCTACACCACACTAAACTCTCCACTGTCCAAAGAAGGGGTTCGACCTGAAGCGTCACCTATTCCTTCGCTCCATAGATGCTGCTTCACCCGCTGAGTTTCTCCAGCATTCTACTCTCCACTGCCAAGGTCATTCCAACCCCAGCAGCTAAGATGTAGTCTGCTTGCAGTGCCTGTCTCTGCATACGTTTGTAGTCATTGCAGGTTCGTTCAATGACGCCAACGAGACGAAGGACCATGCACTCAACATCTGCATGGCCAAGGGTGTCTACCTAACTGCCCCACTGTACAACATAACCTCTGAGCACAAAATAAAGCCCTGGAAAACAGGGACCACTCCATTTCTTGGCCGGCTACTTCCTGCGTGGCCTCACGTCGATGATGGAAGCCACCATCACCTTAAACATCAGGTCTTAAGGACATAAGGTCCTCGACTCTCCCACTACATCCCAGCACAGTCTTTGGCCGCCTGAGCAAAAGAATGCCTGAAGATCATGATCACGATGAACCATCTTATCAACAACTAGATGGACAATCGTGAGCTACTATCTACCTCATTAGAAACCCTGGGACTATCTTTGATCGGACTTTACCTTGCACTAAACGCTATTCACGTTATTCCCTTTATCATGTTTCTGTAAACTGCGGATGGTTTGATTGTAATCATGTATTGTCTATCCGCGGAATGGATAGCACGCAGCAAACGCTATTCACTGTGCCTCGGTACACGTGACAATAAACAAAAGGCAAACTCAAAGCCATCGCAAAGTTCATGGTTACTGAGGTTCAATGATCCTTTCCTTGATGTATGCTTTGGAGACTTGGACTATCATGAGCTAAGCTGAGTTCAGTTTTCTGTCACGTGTACCGAGGTACAGTGAAAAACCTTTGCTGAGCACTAACCAGGCAGCGGACAGACAACACATGATTACAATCGAACCACAGTGTACAGATATATGATGCAGAGGTTTAATGTTTAGTAGACAAAAGTGCTGGAGAAACTCAGTGGGTGCAGCAGCATCTATGAAGCGAAGGAAATAGGCAACGTTCATGCCACTAGGGTGCAGACTGCCCAAGCGGAATATGAGGTATTGCTCCTCCAATTTCCGGTGGTCCTCACTCTGGCCATGGAGGAGGCCCAGGACAGAAAGGTCGGATTCGGAATGGGAGGGGGAGTTGAAGTGCTGAGCCACCGGGAGATGATCCAAGATAAAGTCCAGTAAAGTTTGATTAAAGATAATCCGAGGGTCTCCAATAAGGTAGATAGTAGTTCAGGACCGCTCATGATTACACAGTGTTCAGATACATGATAGAAACATAGAAACTAGGTGCAGTAGGCCATTCGGCCCTTCAAGCCAGCACCGCCATTCAATATCATCACGGCTGATCATCCAAAATTATTCCCCCATTCCTGCTTTCTCCCATATCCCTTGATTCCGTTAGCCCTTAGAGCTACTGTATATCTAACTCTTGAAGGGAAACGGGCTCCAGGTGTAGTCCTGATCTCCAAACCCATCTCGTCGTTGTCCTTTGTAAAACACTGCGAGTTATTCAGCGATGCCTTACCTCCTCAACAGGAGCTTCGGGTGGTTCTTGCTCTCCAGGTTCTTGTCGATGAGGTCAGAGAGCAGCTGCTTCAAGACGTCGGTGGCATACTCCAGCTTGGTCTGCAGCACGGTCATGATGAGCGACGCAACGTTCCCCCGGTCCCGCATGGAGAAGCTCCGCTGGGACTCCAGTGTCCGGATGAAGGTCAGCAGGAAGACCTTGCTGTTGATGAGCTGACCAAACATCATCAGACCTTTCTCCACTCTATCCTGACGGTATCCCGGAACCTGAAATGAAGCAGTAACACAAGGGTCAACAAACAGTTCCCCTTCCACCCATATCCCTCCCTCTAGCTTCACAATCCACCTCTTATCTAACCATGTTGTCCCATTTTCATCTCAAGCCATAGTCATAGAGTGAAACAGGCCCTTCAGCCCAACTTGCCCACACCGACCAACATGTCCCATCTATACTAGTCCCACCTGATTATATTTGGCCCATATCCCTCTAAACCTGTCCTATCCATATACCTGCCTAAATGTTTCAAATTCAAGTTCAAGTTCAAGTGAGTTTATTGTCATGTGTCCCTGTATATAGGACAATGAAATTCTTGCTTTGCTTAAGCACACAGAAAATAGTAGGCATTTACTACAAAACAGATAAATGTGTCCATATACCATGATATAAATATATACACACATGAATAAATAAACTGGTAGTGCAAATAACAGAAAGTGGTTGCTAATAATCAGAGTTTTGTCCGAGCCAGGTTTAATAGCCTGATGGCTGAGGGGAAGTAGCTATTCCTGAACCTGGTTGTTGCAGTCTTCAGGCTCCTGTACCTTCTACCTTAAACGTTGCGATACTACCTGCCTCAACTATCTCCTCTGGCAGCTCGTTCCATTCACCCACCACCCTTTGTGTGAGAAAGATACCCCCCAGATTCCTATTAAATCTTTCCCCCCTTCACCTCAAACCTATGCCCTCTGGTTTTAGATTCCCCTGCTCTCGGCAAGAGACTCTGTGCGTCTACCCGATCTATTCCTCCTCATTTTGTACACAAAAGGCAAGTAAATGAACTGCCTTTGTCACTTTGTCTAACCATCAGTCAATTAAAACCCCCCTACCCATCTAAGACAGCTTGCAAGGCATTGTCCTGCCACCCACCTCGTTTCCTGCATTCTCCCCTCCTCCCCCCCACTACAATCAATCTTGATCCAAATCGACATCTATCAATTCCCTCCACAGACGCTGCCTGACCTGCTGAGTTACCCCAGCACTTTGTATTTTGCCCACAGACACAAAATGCTGGAGTAACTCAGCGGGACAGACAGCATCCCTGGAGAGAAGGAACGGGTGACGTTTCGGGTCGAGACCCTTCTTCAGTCCGACTCATCAATGTCGACTATCGGTCCCATGAAAGGTCGGACCCTCGGAAACCCATCCTCCGAGCGGCCCAAGGATGGTGACAGGGTTCTTTTCTGATTCATCTCTCGACAAAAAGCCTGCAGAGTTAATCATGAGATCAGAAACTAGCAGCTTATTAAAGCAGTTGCAAGTGGGTGGAGGATGAATGTCAGTAAAACAGAAACCAACAGTAGAACTATAGCAGAGCTAATGGGCCTTGAACATTCATTGGAATAAAATATTAATCGTGTGATTTTTTTTGGTGTTGTTCAGAGATACAGCGTGGAAGCTGGCCATTCAGCCCACCGAGTCCGTGCTGACCAGCGATCCGTATACATTAGCACTGTCCCACACACTGGGGACAACTTACAAATTTTCAACAAATCCAGAACAAGGGGTCACAGTTTAAGGAATAGGGGGAAATCTTTTAGGACCGAGATGAGAAAAACATTTTTCACACACAGAGTGGTGAATCTCTGGAATTCTCTGTCACAGATGGTAGTTGAGGCCAGTTCATTGTCTATATTTAAGAGGGAGTTAGATGTGGCCCTTGTGGCTAAATGTATCAGGGGGTATGGAGAGAAGGCAGGTACAGGATACTGAGTTGGATGATCAGCCATGATCATATTGAATGGCGGTGCAGGCTCGAAGGGCCGAATGGCCTCTACTCCTGCACCTATTTTCTATGTTTCTATGTTTAGCAGAGCCAAATTAACCTACAAACCTGCACATCTTTGGAGTGTGGGAGGAAACCGGAGCACCGTGTCACGGGGAGGACGTACAAACTCCACACAGACAGCACCTGTAGTCAGGATCGAACCCGGGTCTCTGGTGCTGTGAGGCAGCAACTCTATCGCGGCAATGGGAATTAGAAAATGGCATTTTCTTTTGCCATTCTGGGCCAGGTACGATCGCAGGTCTAAGAAGGAAATGATTCATTCCTAACAGACTGTGCTACTCAATGTCCCAACATATAAGATTGTTAAGGGCTTGGACACGCTAGAGGCAGGAAACATGTTCCCGATGTTGGGGGAGTCCAGAACCAGGGGCCACAGTTTAAGAATAAGGGGTAGGCCATTTAGAACGGTGACGAGGAAACACTTTTTCTCACAGCGAGTGGTGAGTCTGTGGAATTCTCTGCCTCAGAGGGCGGCGGAGGCCGGTTCTCTGGATGCTTTCAAGAGAGAGCTAGATAGGATCTTAAAAATAGCGGAGTCAGGGGATATGGGGAGAAGGCAGGAACGGGGTACTGATTGGGGATGATCAGCCATGATCACATTGAATGGCGGTGCTGGCTCAAAGGGCCGAATGGCCTCTACTCCTGCACCTATTGTCTATGGTCCCTTTAAATGGCAACAGCAGATGCTGAAAGATTATTCCCAGATTCTTTTTGAGAGCCAATCTTATGACCTTACTCAGGTAGGGGGAAAGTAGCAAGGGCAAGGTTCAGGGTGAGCAGCATTAGTTCCATCGCACTTTGTTAAGAGCTTCCTCTGATTACCCGAGGGTAGAGGTTGTAGCTGCTGCGTCTAAATGGAACTGCGTTCTCTGGGTGTGAAGCTGCAGGTTTCATCGCCTTGGAGCCTCATTAACAAGCTGACGGCTTGTGATTTTTTACGATCAGGTGGATTGGTAAGTGCGACTAAGTATGATGTTTACAAAAGTGAAGTGCCTTATAAATAATTACCGACCGTTCCCCCCGACTTCAGTCGAACAATGGTGCGCAGAGAGCCCAAGGCGAAAACACTTCACAGCAACTTTTTATTGCCAATCACTGCCGACTGTGGTTAATTATTCAAGTAATTCCGAAGCAGGCGGATTTCTTTCAATCCTCCTGCGAGACGGGAGGGTTGCTGGCTGACAAGGCCAGCATTTATTGTCCATCCCCAGAGAAATTGGTGATGAGCCATCCCTGGTGAGCGTGTTCCCCCGATGCAGCATTTCCATCCTTGGCTAATGAAGCAGCGGCCAATGTAGTTCCAAGTATGTTCAAGAAGGAACTGCAGATGCTGGAAGATCGAAGGTACACAAAATTGCTGGAGAAACTCAGCGGGTGCAGCAGCATCTATGGAGCGAAGGAAATAGGTGACGTTTCGGGCCGAAACGTCGCCTATTTCCATCGCTCCACAGTGCTGCTGCACCCGCTGAGTTTCTCCAGCAATTTTGTGTACCTTAGTTCCAAGTATGTCTGGCAGCAACGAGTGAGGTTTCCTTGCAATTTCAGCTCGAGCGGCAGAAACGGTGCATCACCACAGATTTGACCGGTGTGCCAGCTCGAGATGGTATTCAAGAGAGAATTAGATATGGCTCTTGGGGCTAACAGAATCAAGGGAGATGGGGAGAAAGCAGGAACGGGGTACTGACTCTGGATTGTTTAAGAAGGAACTGCAGATGCTGGAAAATCGAAGGTAGGACTGAAGAAGGGTTTCGGCCCGAAACGTTGCCTATTTTCTTCGCTCCATAGATGCTGCTGCACCCGCTGAGTTTCTCCAGCTACCTACAGATTTGTCTACCATACAGATCAGCCATGATCATATTGAATGGCGGTGCTGGCTCGAAGGGCCGAATGGCCTACTCCTGCACCTATTTTCCATGTTTCTGTGTTCCTTTGTCACTGAAGACAGCAATGAAGGATGAGGGGTCATGTCATATAACAATTACAGCACGGAAACAGGCCATCTCGACCCCTCTAGTCCGTGCCGAACACATAATCTCCCCTAGTCCCATATACCTGCGCTCAGACCATAACCCTCCATTCCTTTCCCATCCATATAACTATCCAATTTATTTTTAAATGATAAAAATGAACCTGCCTCCACCACCTTCACTGGAAGCTCATTCCACACAGCTACCACTCTCTGAGTAAAGAAGTTCCCCCTCATGTTACCCCTAAACTTCTGTCCCTTAATTCTCAAGTCATGTCCCCTTGTTTGAATCTTCCCTACTCTCAGTGGGAAAAGCTTTTCCACGTCAACTCTGTCTATCCCTCTCATCATTTTAAAGACCTCTATCAAGTCCCCCCTTAACCTTCTGCGCTCCAAAGAATAAAGCCCCAACTTGTTCAACCTTTCTCTGTAACTTAGTTGCTGAAACCCAGGCAACATTCTAGTAAATCTCCTCTGTACTCTCTCTATTTTGTTGACATCCATGTAAAGATACATTGGATGTTAGAAGGCTGTCCAATGAGAGGGAAGAAAGTACACAACATGGCGGACTAACTCAGCAGAGCAGGAGGTATCTCTGGAGAACATGGATTGGAGAACACGTTTCGGGCCCGGATTCTGCTTCTGACTGATTATGACCAGGTTGGGGAGTAAAGGACCTGTCCCACTTTCTCAAGTTATTCACGAATTCTCCGGTGTTATTCACAAATTCTCGCAGAATGCTCGTAACGAGTCCTTGGATATATCGTAGCGGCTTGTTATGCCAGCCGTTAGGTACTCGGGGCATCAGGTAAGTCGGGACGTTTTTTCCAGCCTGACGAAAAACGTCCACGAGTAAAGAAATAGCCCCGAGTATCTAACGGCTGGCGTAACGAGCCGCTACGATATATCCGCGGACTCCTACGGACTCGTTACGAACATTCTGCGAGTTTGAAAACTCGGGAGAATTCGGGAATAACTCAGGAAAGTGGGACAGGCCCTTAAGCTGGTCGAAAATGGGGGGGGGGAGTCTGGCGAGTGATAGGTGGATACAGGTGAGGAGGGTTATTGATAGGCAGCTGGTTGGACAAAAGCCAGTGATGAGAAGACAAAGGGTGTGAGATAAGGATAGAAGAGCTTCGCATCGTGAAGCCAAGAGCAGGATTGGAGGTGGAGGAGCCAAGGGAAGGGAAGAGATGGATGTGGATGCATGTTTCTGAGGACAGTATACAATGGACAACTTGCTCAAATAGGTGCTCAAAACTGGAACTGATCAGATGCTGAGAAAGGCAAGGAAATCCTGGCCAGGGTCAATATGTGACTGGACATGTAGGCGTTTTTTCTACCCAACAAATCATGAGAATCAACTGAATTGTTAGCTGTGGGGATTCGAGAGGACCTGAGATTCCACCGAGATCCCGTCTGTGTTAAGGTAAATACGAGAGAAACTATTATTTTCTTTTCAGCAGAAGTAGTAGTCTACATCATCTTGGTCTGGGAACTCTTTGAAAGCAGCAAGCAAATGTCTTGACACAAAACGTCACCTATTCTTTTTCTCCAGAGATGCTGCCTGACCCGCTGAGTTACTCCAGCATTTTGTGCCTATCTTCAGTGTAAACCAGCATCTGCAGTTCCTTCTTACTTACACAAGCAAATGAAAGACCCCTCTTGATCACTCAAACACATCCCACATACTAGCTGGAGAGGATTCGATCCTGCCGACTGAAGTGAGTGTTCTGGTGCCTGGATAGTTACCAGACAAGCTGACTTTCAATCAGATGGAAATAGAATGAGGCTGCTGGCTGGAAGGGGGCAGTGCATAGAAAATCAGCAAAGCTGTGAATAATGTTCAAGCTAAGTGGTACTGCCACTCTCTGGGCAATGAACTCGGCTGCCAAGAGCAGTCCACAGCTTACAGTCTCTCTGCCAAACCCATTGAAACAAGAGTTGGTGTTGTTTCACACTGCGGTACAGTTTGGTTTAGTTTATAAGAGTTTAAGAAGGAACTGCAGATGCTGGAAAATCGAAGGCACACAAAAATGCTGGAGAAACTCAGCGGGTGCAGCAGCATCTTTGGAGCAAAGGAAATAGGCGACATTTCGGGCCGAAACCCTTCTACAGACTGATGGGGGAGAAGGGTTTCGGGACGGAGTGGGCGGCGCGACTCTTGTCAGCAGCGGCCTCTGCAGTCCGTCTGTGTTTTTTTATTTTTTGTCTCGTTTTTATGTAGTTTTTGTTATTTTTGTTGTTGGGGTATGTGTGTGTGTGGGGGGGGTGGGGGTGGGGTGGGGGGGAGGGGGTAACTTTAAAATCTTTCCCTGCACGGGAGACCCGACTTTTTCTTGGTCGGGTCTCCGTTGTCGTTGGGGCTGCAACGTGGAGCGGCCTCCAACAGGAATGACCTGGGGCTCCAGTTGCGGAGCTGCCGACTACTCACCTCACCGTCGCGGAGCTGGCCGAGTCCGGAGCGGGTGGAGCGGTGGTGGAGCGCTGCTGCCACCCGACCCCCGGAGTTTCGGAGGCTGCAACTGCGGGTCTGGCGGACGGCGGCACCGGGAGCCCGCGGGTCCCTGCTGGGAGACCGCTTTTCGGGGCTTCCGCAACGGCGACTTCTCCCGCCCGAGTTGCGGGGTTGAAGAGCTCCTGGAGCGGGGCCTTACACCATCGCCCCGCGCGGCTTGGAATGGCCGCGGGACTCTGCGAGCGCACGCCGGGGGCTCTAACACCAAGACCCGGTGCGCGACCTTGCATCACCCGGCGTGGCTTTAATGGCCGCGGGACAATCGCCATCGCCAGCCGGGGGCTTTGACTTTGACTCTGACATCGGGGGGGGGGGGGGGTGCAGTGGAGAGATAAGTTTTTTTGCCTTCCATCACAGCGATGTGATGGATGTTTGTGTAAACTGTGTTGTGTCTCGGGTCTTTTTGTTTTGTAATGTATGGCTGCAGAAACGTCATTTCGTTTGGACCTCAAGGGGTCCAAATGACAATAAATTGTATCGTATTGTATCGCCTATTTCCTTCGCTCCATAGATGCTGCTGCACCCGCTGAGTTTCTCCAGCATTTTTGTGTACCTTTGGCTTAGTTTAGTTTAGGTTAGAGAAACAGGGCGGAGACAGGCCCTTCGGCCCACCGAGTCCACGCCGACCAGCGATCCCCGCATATTAACACTATCCTACACACACAAGGGACAATTTACAATTTTACCAAAGCCAATTAACCTACAAAGCCGCAGGTCTTTGGGAAACGCAGGTGAGAACCCAAGGAGGTCGCGTGGAGAACGTACAAACTCCATGCAGACAGCACCCGTAGTCGGGATCAAACCTGGGTCTCTGGCACTGTAAGGCAGCAACTCTACCGCAGCACCACCTGAGGTCTGCAGAAGTTCTTCTGAGCTGGAAACTTCCCTCCCTAAACCTCCCCTGCATAGTTCCCCCTCTCAGATTCAACCATACTCAAAGGCCGGTCACACCCCTGGCCATTCCCTTTTCTCCCCTCCCCCATTGGGCAAAAGGTACAGAAGTGTAAAGGCGCTCACCTCCAAATTCAGGGTCAGTTTCTTCCCAGCAGTTATCAGGCAACTGAACCATCCTACCGACAACTAGAGAGCAATGCTGAACTACTATCTACCTCATTGGAGACCATCAGACTATCTTTGATCGGACTTTACTGGGACTTTGTTATTCCCTTTAATAGGTACAGGTACACAACCTTTTATCAGAAAGCCTTGGGACCAGACACTTCTCGGATTTCGGAATTTTTCGTATTTCGGAATGGAAGATTTTTAGCGTAGATTAGGTAGGTAGCGCAGGCGGCTTGAAAAGTCTGGAGCGGCTGCCTCCTCCCCGGAGACCGGGGAATCATTGTAAATCATTGCTTAAATGTTAGTCAGTTAGTTTGGAGGTATTTTATGTGGTGGGGGGGGGGGGGGGGTGTGAAGGGGGAAACTTTAATTCTTAGTCCCCTACCTGGTCGGAGAGGCGGGGAGCGGGCAATGCCTTACCGGGTCGCCGTGCAGTAAGCTCCGGAGCGCTGTGGCCACCGACTCCCAACATCGCGGAGCTGGGGCTGTGGGCGTCCGGCCACGGGCGGCGCCGCTTGGAGCTCCGACCCCGGCGAACTCTACCCCTGGCTGCGCGACGCTCCAAATCCAGCGCCGCCCGCGGCCCGACGCCCGCAGCCCCAGCTCCGCGATGTTGGGAGTCGGCGGCCACAGCGCTCCGGAGCTTACTGCACGGCGACCCGGTAAGGCATTGCCCGCTCCCCGCCTCTCCGACCAGGTAGGGGACTAAGAATTAAAGTTTCCCCCTTCCCCCCCCCCCCCTTCACATAAAAGCCCTCCAAACTAACTGACTAACATTTAAGCAATGATTTACAGATGTTTAAGTGTCTCCCCGGTCTCCGGGGATGAGGCAGCCGCTACAGTAGTACAGACCTGGGTTGACCGTGGGTCGTTTCGGGTCAAGTTTGGCGCCAAACGCGAGCTTTGGTGTGCAGACGACATCCTGGAAAAAATGTCCGGTTTTCAGAGCTTTTCGGTTTCCGGAACTCCGGATAAAAGGTTGTGCACCTGTATCTATACA
Source organism: Amblyraja radiata (assembly GCF_010909765.2). Lineage (NCBI taxonomy): Eukaryota > Metazoa > Chordata > Chondrichthyes > Rajiformes > Rajidae > Amblyraja > Amblyraja radiata. Next base: position 37,125,673 of record NC_045976.1, on the reverse strand, counting down.
CTGCTGGACGGCTCGATTGTAATCATGTATTGGCTTTCCACTGACTGGTTGGTGCACAAGACAAGCTTTTCACTGTAGCTCGTTACAACGTGACAATAAACTAAACTAACTAACTAATAACGAGTGCAAATGGCTGGAGTACATGCGCTACATTTTCAGCCCTTTAAGCACATCTAGCTCATGGAA